>NW_027787450.1:0-287 GCF_054177405.1 Leptonychotes weddellii | reverse complement strand
AAGCAAAGGGTGCTGAAGGCATCCAGCGGGAGAGGCCAGTGGTATTGCCAAACATCCCACAACGGGCAGCACAGGCCCCGACAACCACCGATCAGCTGGCCCTAAATGTCAGTGCTGCTGAGGTTGAGAAACTCTGTACCAACTGCAGAGGCACAGGTAAATGGACTGTTGAAATTCAGTGTGAGGAGGATTTTAGGAACGGTGTGAGCCGGGTGCAGAGGGACCTTCCCCTTGTTCACCGTGAGGCTGAGTATTGGGTGAATGTAGTGTGACGCCCACAAGACCCC
>NW_027787449.1:0-287 GCF_054177405.1 Leptonychotes weddellii | reverse complement strand
GTGAGTCCAGTGTTACTGCAAGGGAGAGAACCAGTCATTCTCCAGAACCTGCTGCCTTTAACTGGACGACCACACAGCGGCTGGCCGTGTGGCCACTTGATGTTTATGGAAAGAGATCAGAAGATCAGCCTGTTGCCGCGGGGGGCTCTTCTCCTATCCCAGACTCTGCTGGGGTCCCCCACTGCAGAGCCCCAGGAACACCGGGGCCTGGGTGACGGAGAGAGAAGGTGCCGGCACTCACACCAGAGGCTGTGTGTGTCACCAGATGGCAGCCTGGCTGGCGGGGG
>NW_027787448.1:0-287 GCF_054177405.1 Leptonychotes weddellii | reverse complement strand
TTTCTGTCGATGGCCAGATGGTCTCTGCTGCATCTTGTCCAATTTGCTGTTGTAGTCCAGGAGCGGCCGTTGACAATATATCAGATCCCAATAAAACTCTTATTTACAACAGGGCGGTGAACCAGACTCTACCATAGTTTGCTTCTAGGTTCTTGGAATCCTATCATTTCCCATATTCTTCATGTCCGTAAAATCCAGATACATATGCCAATTCATAATTAAGCTTGAAATAGGACTAGGGGGAGAAGTGTAGCAGATTCCTAAATTTACCCAAAAGTCTCCCCAGA
>NW_027787447.1:0-287 GCF_054177405.1 Leptonychotes weddellii | reverse complement strand
AGACAGAGGTTATGATGATAGTCAGGAGAAAATATTTAAAGAATGTGGTGAACGTGCTTCTGGGTCGCTCACATGAACATAGCTCTCGCCGGCTTCCCAGGTTCCTTCGGGCATCCCAGTTGACGGCCATGACAAGCCTGACATAAGGGGGTCTTATTTATTTATTTATTTATTTATTTATTTATTTATTTATTTATTTATTTTTAAAGATTTTATTTATTTGAGAGCGAGAGAGAGAGAGAATGAGAGAGAGAACACGAGAGGGGGTAAGGTCAGAGGGAGAAGCA
>NW_027787446.1:0-287 GCF_054177405.1 Leptonychotes weddellii | reverse complement strand
AGGGGGAGTGGGAGAGGGAGAAGCAGGCTTCCCGCTGAGCGGGAAGCCCGACGCGGGGCTCGATCCCAGGACTCTGGGATCATGACCTGAGCTGAAGGCAGACGCTTAACGACTGAGCCACCCAGGTGCCCCAAGGTTTATTATTTTAGTCTATCTTCCTTCCTTCCTTCCTTCCAACCCCCTTCTTCTTTCTTTCTGCTAGTGAAGTGCAGTATGGTATCTGCTTTTGGTATCAAATTACAATTCCAAACACCTTTCTTTCCTGCAGATAGTTGTAAAACTCCTTG
>NW_027787445.1:0-287 GCF_054177405.1 Leptonychotes weddellii | reverse complement strand
AAAATAAGTTAGAGAAAGACAAACGCTATATCATCTCCCTCATATGTGGAATCTAAAAAACTCAAAAGCTAACAACACCCCCCCCACACACACACCAAACTCTGAATTTACAGAGAACAGATGGGTGGTGGCCACAGGTGGGGGGGGTGGAGGATGAGGGAAATGGGGGAAGAGGATCTAAAGGTACAAATGTCCACATATAAGATGAATCCTGGAGATGTGATGTACAGCATATGACTAAATATAAAAACCCAAAGCTGTTCATCATCGATGTGTTTTAAACTTTG
>NW_027787444.1:0-287 GCF_054177405.1 Leptonychotes weddellii | reverse complement strand
CAATTCTTTTAGACCATAATGATGTATCAAGACGACCTCTTGATTTTTAAGAAATACCTCAGTGGCCTGAAGTTAACCATTTCTTAAAAATGAACACACATTCCTGACTTGTTCATTTTAGCCATTCTGACTGCTGTGAGGTGTCAGTCAGAATGGCTAAAATGAACAAGTCAGGAAACGACAGATGTTGGCGGGGATGCGGAGAAAGGGGAACCCTCCTACACTGTTGGTGGGAATGCAAGCTGGTGCAGCCACTCTGGAAAACTGTATGGAGGTTCCTCAAAAAG
>NW_027787443.1:0-287 GCF_054177405.1 Leptonychotes weddellii | reverse complement strand
CAATGAATCATGGAACACTACATAAAAAACTAATGATGTAATGTATGGTGATTAACATAACATAATAAAATTAAATTAAAAAAAAAGGAAAAGAGAAAGCATTCATCCTGAAAAGAATAGGAAGAATCATCTTTTCTATGTTCTTTACTTTGTCATGAATGTTGCAAACTTTCACTCACGGCAAGTTCAAAGTGTCTTCTGATTCTAAATACTGTAGGATAAAAAAAATTCCCAAATAATCCAATCATCATGTCAGGAAACTAAAAGACATTTAACTGGGATAGTCT
>NW_027787442.1:0-287 GCF_054177405.1 Leptonychotes weddellii | reverse complement strand
ACAGAGTAAAAATAAATAAATTTTAAAACTCTCTATAGAGAAAGTCCCTAGGAGAGTTACAAATACCATTTAGGTCAAGTACTGGTCTTGGACATCTTTTGAACTTCTGCTAAAATATCATTTTTTATTAATTTTTAAAAATTGATGCATATAGGAAATAGAGCTACCCTATGACCCAGCAATTGCACTACTGGGTATTTACCCCAAAGATACAAATGTAGTGATCCAAAGGGGTACATGCACCCCAAAGTTTATAGCAGCAATGTCCACAATAGCCAAACTATGGA
>NW_027787441.1:0-287 GCF_054177405.1 Leptonychotes weddellii | reverse complement strand
AGGATCCAGGCTGGGGGTCCGGCCGTGAGGGAGGCAGACGCGGGTGGCTTGGGGTGTGCAGTGGGTCCTTGTGGGCCCGAGCTCTGCCGCTTCCCAGCTGGGTTATTCTGGGCCAGCTCCTAGCGCCCCGTGCCTCAGGTGACTGGGGCCTGAAATCCAGTTTTCTGACTCTGTAATTTGCATTCCACTCACTACACCAGCGCTGCCCCCGGAGCGGGCTGGGAGCCCTGCTTTGGGCCCTGTGGGTCTGTGTGGAAGGGGCCCCAGGGCTTCCCGGGGGAAACAGC
>NW_027787440.1:0-3358 GCF_054177405.1 Leptonychotes weddellii | reverse complement strand
AGAGTATAGGGATTGAGGGAACATTCCTCAAGTTCATAAAATCCATCTATGAAAAACTCACAGCGAATATCATCCTCAATGGGGAAAAGCTGAGAGCCTTTCCCTTAAGATCAGGAACACGTCAAGGATGCCCACTCTCACCACTATTGTTCAACATAGTACTAGAAGTCCTAGCCACAGCAATCAGACAACAAAAAGAAATAAAAAGTATTCAAATTAGCAAAGAAGAAGTCAAACTCTTTCTTTTCACAGACGACACGATAGTTTATGTGGAAAACCCAAAACTCTACCCCCAAATTACTAGAACTCATCCAGCAATTCAGTAATGTGGCAGGATACAAAATCAACACCCAGAAATCAGTTGCTTTCTTATACACTAACAATGCAACTGTAGAAAGAGAAATTAGAGAAATGATTCCATTTACAATAGCACCAAAAACCATAGGATACCTCAGAATAAACCTAACCAAAGAGGTAAAGGATCTATACTCTAGGAATTACAGAATACTCATTAAAGAAATTGAAGAAGACAGAAAACGATGGAAAAATATTCCATGCTCATGGATCAGAAGAATAAATATTGTTAAAATGTCAAGGTTACCCAGAGCAATCTATGCCTTCAATGCCAACCCAATCAAAATTCCAATGATATTTTTCAAAGTGCTGGAACAAACAATCCTAAAATTTGTATGGAATCAGAAAAGACCCCAAATCACCAAGGAAATGTTGAAAAAGAAAAACAAAACTGGGGGCATGACATTGCCCAATTTTAAGCTCTATTACAAAGCTGTGATCACCAAGACAGCATGGTACTGGCATAAAAACAGACCTATAGACCAATGGAATAGAATAGAGAACCCAGATATGGACCCTCAACTCTGTGGTCAAATAATCTTTGACAAAGCAGGAAAAAACATGCAACGGAAAAAAGGCAGTCTCTTCAATAAATGGTGCTGGGAAAATTGGACAGCCACATGCAGAAGAATGAAACTCAACCATTCTGTAACACCACACCCAAAGATAAATTCAAAGTGGATGAAAGACCTCAATGTGAGACAGGAATCCATCCAAATCCTAGAGGAGAACATAGGCAGTAACCTCTTTGATATCGGACACAGCAACTTCTTTCAAGATATATCTCCAAAAGCTAGTGAAACAAAAGCGAACATGAACTTTTGGGACTTCATCAAGATAAAAACTTCTGCACAGCAAAGGCAACAGTCAACAAAACAAAGAGGCATCCCACAGAATGGGAGAAGATATTTGCAAATGACACTACAGATAAGGGGCTGGTATCCAAGATCTATAAAGAAGTTCTCAAACTCACCACCCAAAAAACAAATAATTAAGTAAAAAAGTGGGCAGAAGATATGAAAAGACACTTCTCTGAGGAAGACATACAAATGGCTAACAGGCACATGAAAAAATGTTCATCATCATTAGCCATCAGGGAAATTCAAATCAAAACCACATTGAGAAACCAGCTTACACCAGTTAGAATGGCAAAAATTGACAAGGCAAGAAAGTACAAATGGTGGAGAGCTCGTAGAGAAAAGGGAACCCTCTTACGCTGTTGGCGAGAATGCAAGTTGGTACAGCCACTTTGGAAAACAGTGTGTATATTCCTCAAAAATTTAAAAATACGCTACCCTATGACCTAGTAATTGCATTCCTCGGTATTTACCCCAAAGACACAGATGTAGTGAAAATAAGGGTCATATGCACCCTTGTGTTCATAGCAGCAATGTCCACAATAGCCAAACTGTGGAAAGAGCCGAGATGCCCTTCAACTGACAAATGGATAAAGACTTGGTCCATATATACAATGGAATATTAGTCAGCCATCGGAAAGGATGAATACCCAGCTTTTGCATCAACATGGATGGGACTGGAGGAGATTATGCTAAGTGAAATAAGTCAAGCAGAGAAAGTCAATTATCATATGGTTTCACTTATTTGTGGAACATAAGGAATAGCATGGAAGACATTAGGAGAAGGAAGGGAAAAATGAGGAGGGGGGAATTGGAGGGAGAGATGAACCATGAGAGACTATGGACTCTGAGAAACAAACAGGGTTTTAGAGGGGAGGGGGGAGGGGGTATTGGTTAGCCAGGTGATGGGTATTAAGGAGGGCACATACTACATGGAACACTGGGTGTTATACGAAAACAATGGATCATGGATCACCACATGAAAAACAAATATTGTATTGTATGGAGACTAACATAACATAATAAAATAAAAAATAATAAATAAATAAAATAAAATAAAATCTTTTTTATTTTTCATTTTTAGAGTCATATTCTGTCCCGTCATAGTAGTTAACCTTATTTTTGGTATATATATATAAGTTGTTCTCTCTTTAAAATTTTGGGATACAGTTTCTTCTAACAGACCAAAATATACCCTAAATCTGTAGTGTATGGGTTTGTTCTAGTCTCCTGCCTGATCACATTCTCAATTTTTTTTATATCTTCTTCTTTCTTTTTTCAACCAACTTCTTATCATTTCATATTATAAATTCTTTTATAATTTTCATTTTTACAGTCATATTCCATCCATTCACTGTATTAACCCTTATTTTTGTACATATATAAGTTTTTCTTTCTTTAAATTTTTGGGAGGCACTTTGTTCTAACAGACCAAAATACTCCCAAAAATCTAGTGTGTGACACTGATCTATTCACCAGCCTGATCATATTTGATCATATTCTGTTTTTTTGTTTGTTATCTTTATCTTTTTTCTTTCCTTCCCTTTCTTTTCCCCTGGTTTCAGGTCTTGTCTGATTTGTTTAGTGTATATTTTTCTCCGGACATCATTACCCTGTTAGCATTTTGTTTTCTCATTCGTCTATTCTCCTCTGGACAAAATGACAAGATGGAAAAAATCACCTCAACAAAAAGAAGAGGCAAGACCAATTCCAGGGACCTAATCAATATGGACATTACTAAGATGTCAGAAGAAGAGTTCAGAATGATGATTTTAAAGATATTCGCTGGGCTTGAAAAAAGCATGGAAGATATTAGAGAAAACCTTTCTGGAGAAATAAAAGAACTAAAATCTAACCAAGTCGAAATCAAAAAGGCTATTAATGAGGTGCAATCCAAAATGGAGGCTCTAACTGCTAGGATAAATGAGGCAGAACAGAGAATTAGTGATATAGAAGACCAAATGATGGGGAATAAAGGAGCTGAGAAAAAGAGAGATAAACAACTACTGGATCACAAGGGCAGAATTCGAGAGATAAATATTAGAATAATTGGGATCCCAGAAGAAAAAGAAAGAGAGAGAGGGGCAGAAGGTATAATGGAGCAAATTATAGCAGAGAACTTCCCTAATTTGGGGAAGGAAACAGGC
>NW_027787439.1:0-287 GCF_054177405.1 Leptonychotes weddellii | reverse complement strand
TGGAATCTCAGGTGCTACCAGTAAGGACACAGAATATATGCAGACAGCTGATGCCAGGTGCACAACATAGAAACTCCAATCTCAGGGCACCTGGGTGGCTCAGTTGGCTAAGCATCTGACTTTGGCTGGGGTCATGATATTGGGGTCCTGGGATCGGGCCCCAAGTAGGGCTCCCTGCTCAGCAGGGAGTCCTCTTCTCGCTCTCTCTCTGCCCCTCCCCCCGGCTCGTGTTTGCTCTCTCAAATTAATAAAATCTTTTAAAAGACAAAAAAAAAAAAAAAAAAAAC
>NW_027787438.1:0-287 GCF_054177405.1 Leptonychotes weddellii | reverse complement strand
CAAGAAACAAGAAAGGTCTCAAATACACAAGCTAACTCTACACCTAAAGGAACTGGAGAAAGAACAGCAAATAAAGCCTAAACGCAGGAGGAGAAGAGAAATAAGAAAGATCAGAGCAGAAATCAATGAAATAGAAACCAAAAGACCAGTACAACAGATCAATGAAACTGGGAGCTGGTTCTCTGAAAGAATTAATAAGATTGATAAACCCCTAGACAGACTTATCAAAAAGAAAAGAGAAAGGACCCAAATTAATAAAATCATGAATGAAAGGGGAGAGATCACAA
>NW_027787437.1:0-287 GCF_054177405.1 Leptonychotes weddellii | reverse complement strand
TTTTTTTTTTTTTATAGATTTTATTTATTTATTTGACAGAGAGAGACAGAGAGGGAACACAAGCAGGGGGCGAGGGAGAGGGAGAAGCAGGCTTCCCGCTGAGCAGGGAGCCTGATGCGGGGCTCAATCCTAGGACCCTGGGATCATGACCTGAGCTGAAGGCAGACGCTTAACGACTGAGCCACCCAGGCACCCTGAGGAGAGTATCTTTGCTTCATTGTATTACCTTAGCAACTTTGTCAAGGATCAGTTGACTATATATACGTGAGTCTATTTCTGGGCTCTTT
>NW_027787436.1:0-287 GCF_054177405.1 Leptonychotes weddellii | reverse complement strand
TTTTTTTTTTAAGATTTTATTTATTTATTTGAGAGAGAGAATGAGAGATAGCATGAGAGGGAAGAGGGTCAGAAGGTCAGAGGGAGATGCAGACCCCCCCGCTGAGCAGGGAGCCCGATGCGGGACTCGATCCTGGGACTCCAGGATCATGACCTGAGCCGAAGGCGGTCGCTTAACCAACTGAGCCACACGGGCGCTCCTGTTCTGTATCACTTTTGAATCAAAAAGAATGAATACCATTAACGAATCATCAATTTCCCTTCCCTTGTGTCTGTTTAACTTCTGGG
>NW_027787435.1:0-287 GCF_054177405.1 Leptonychotes weddellii | reverse complement strand
ATAAGAATTTATTGAATGTCTGTGCTTTCTGTTGGATTCTAACTACCATAAAGGCAAAAATAACATCTATGTGCTGCCAGGTATTCACAGAACTCAGCATGAGGCATAGAGTCTGCTCAAGAGTTGTCCATGAATATGTGAAAGAAGGAAAGAAAGGAAAATAAATAGGAGGAAAATCTTTAAAAATTATTTCCCAGTTAAGCATTTTTTCTTTGAATTAGGAGAAATGCTGTTATATTTGAACTTAAAGATTTCCATTCAGTTCAGCGCAGAAGTCTGCAGTGTTC
>NW_027787434.1:0-287 GCF_054177405.1 Leptonychotes weddellii | reverse complement strand
CCCCAATGCTCCCTGAAGCTCCAGACCAGCCCATCCATTTCCTTGGGGAAGGGGATGTGTGGACAAGGGGAAGGAGCTGGCAGTTCAGGAGATCTGGACAACAATAAGACAGCTTCTTCTTTCCTTCCGGGGGGGAAAGGGTCTGAACAACCCCAACTTTGATGGAGCAGGTATTGTCTGGCAGATCCAAGGTCTGGACCTGTGGCTGGGCAGAAGCTGCCGTCTCGGCAGTTGGATAAAAGGAAGAACCAGTGGGCGCCTGGGTGGCTCAGATGGTTAAGAGTCTG
>NW_027787433.1:0-287 GCF_054177405.1 Leptonychotes weddellii | reverse complement strand
GCTTCTCCCTCTGACCCTCTTCCCTCTCGTGCTCTCTGTCTCTCATTCTCTCTCTCAAATAAATAAATAAAATCTTTAAAAAAAAAAAAATAGATCCTACTTGTCAATGTGATGCTGGCAGGCTGGGTCCAAGGATCCAGAGTGTGTCCCACATGACCAGCCAAGAGGGTCTTTGCCTTTGAGAAGGGTGGAAATCAAACATGAGGCAGCAGGATATGGAAGGAGAGTTTATTGAAGATATAGAGAGAGCAGACAACAGACAGAGTGACTGTCTGGGAGACTCAGAA
>NW_027787432.1:0-287 GCF_054177405.1 Leptonychotes weddellii | reverse complement strand
GAAGTTTCAATAAAGCTCATTTAATCTCTGATTTGCCTTTAGGACATAACCATTGCATATCTTTGAGAGCCCAGCAATCTCTTTCTTGTCATCCTAAAAATTTACAGGAGATCTAGCTCTTCCTTTCAGAGGTGTCACCCAGCTGTCCAGAGTTTCTCCCTATATAGCTTCAGAATTGTTAAGTACAATGTTGATAAGTGGGCTAGCACTTTCCTTGAAAAAGGTCTAAATTAATTAATTACCACAAGTTTGCAATGTATGGTACATGCAGGATGGCTACAGATCTC
>NW_027787431.1:0-287 GCF_054177405.1 Leptonychotes weddellii | reverse complement strand
GTGGCAAGTGGGAAAACTAAATGCATGGCCCCTGATTTGACAACTCTCCTCCCAGATTCATCATGATTGCTTATAAGAAAATGAATTTTGGGGCACCTGGGTGGCTCAGTTGGTTAAGCGACTGCCTTCGGCTCAGGTCATGATCCTGGAGTCCCGGGATCAAGTCCCGCATCGGGCTCCCTGCTCGGCGGGGAGTCTGCTTCTCCCTCTGACCCTCCTCCCTCTCATGCTCTCTGTCTCTCATTCTCTCTGTCTCAAATAAATAAATAAAATCTTTAAAAAAAAAA
>NW_027787430.1:0-287 GCF_054177405.1 Leptonychotes weddellii | reverse complement strand
AGGCCTCATCCAGAGAGGAGGAGGGCAAGATAAGTGAGAGAACAGCTCAGAAAACTGGAAAGAGAAGCATCCGAGAATAATCAAGGGGGTGAGGAAGAAAATCCAGTTGGAGAGCAGGTGGTCTGTACACGTAGAAGTTACCGTCAGAGCACCAGAAGGCTGGGGTGAAGCCCGAGGAAAGGCAGCGCCGAGTGTCCGCGAGCAGTGGAGGTGGACAGCAGGAAGGAAAAGGATGTGGAGCAGATGGGATGACGTATTCCTTGGCTCACAATATGGTACACTGTATT
>NW_027787429.1:0-3358 GCF_054177405.1 Leptonychotes weddellii | reverse complement strand
GAGCCTGGTGGTGGGTATTGAGGAGGGCACATTCTGCATGGAGCACTGGGTGTTATGCACAAACGATGAATCATGGAACACTTTATCTAAAACTAATGATGTAATGTATGGGGATTAACATAAGAATAAAAAAAAAGATTATTCTATTTTTAAAACTATAATCTACTCATTAGTCACAGTTTATAGATAAGAAAACTTTATGAAAACTATAGTAGAGTAGGAGCCAGGAAAACTGGCCTTTGGTCCTAATTCTTCCCTACTATCTACTCATGTGACCTTGGGCAAGTTAGTTAATTTTTCTGAGCTTCATTTTTCCTAACTATATAAATGGAAATAATAACAGTGAAGGATTATTGTGAGAACTAAGTTCAGTAAATGCCAGCTACTTTTATTGTTGTTATCATTACTGTATTGATAACCTTCTTTCCAGAGGGTCTCAGGATCATGAGCAGAGAAATCACTACTCATTGGGAAGGGTTGAAGATGGAGACAGGAAAAATGTAGATTATTCTTAGTATGCATGGGTCGAAGCCATGTGAGAAGTTGTTGATTCTCTTAACACTATCTCTGAAATCAGTTTGATTTCTAATGATTTACTTATGGAAAAGCTCTGGTTAATTGAAATTCACAATACTTTGGATATTGATTAATCAAGATTTTACTAGTGAAAGTGATCAGAGTATCTCATTCTCAGACCTGAAATAAGGATTATTTTGAGTTGAAGGGAATTAAGAAACAGAAGACACAGGAGGGACTCTCTGACCTCCCCCTTTCTAAATTTCCCTTTGTGAAGGTGTCCTCCTCACCCACTCCCATACCAGGAGAGCTAGAAGGACACTAATCACAGCAGATGGAAAGACATACCAAGATGAGTCTGCATAAACAAATCATAGTAAAAATAACCTATATCTTCCATTAGCTTCCTTATATATTTACCTTCCCACAATTTACTGCCCCTAAAAGCCCAAATCCCTTTTCCTTTGCCTTGTCACTTCTCCGTAATGTACTGGCCTTTGTTAAAGTGGTATGTAAGCTCTCAAGCCTAACGATTTCTTTGGTTTTCACTTCTTTTTTGTGAAATTCCCACGTGCATGCAAAATAAACCTTTTCTTTATCAATCTGTCTTTTATTAGTTTAAATTGCAGGCCTCAGGCACTGAACCTGAAAAGGTAGACGAAAATCTTTTCCTTCTCTACAAATTTGGTGGCATTTGAATGCAAAGCCATTAACCTGGTGAGAAAAAAAATCCTACAAATCCCTATGTTGATTTTGTCCTGACTTTTTTTTTTTAAAGACTTTTTTTTAATTATTTATTTAATTTTGTCCTGACTTTTAAGCTGTAACTCAAGCTGAACAAAATAAATAACCAGTTCAGTACCATAAATCAAATTGATTATTACCTAAAAATATGTTTTGTTGTTTTTGTTACTGATAACCTGCTTGCTTTCACAAGATATTTGCTGGATATTTGAGAATGGAAGACATAAGGAATATTTTAGTGAAGTACCAGACCTGTTTATTGGAGAATATTTTCTTTCAATGATTACATTGTACAGTTGTTTATTATTGAGGATAAAACCTATTGTTTCTTGGAAGGTGGAGTTCCTAACCCCACAGGCTATGAAGGGGAAAAATAACCTAGACTCACATGTGGCTATAATAGTGAAAAGTTGTAAAATAGGTCTTAAAACTTTATCATCTACTTTGAGAGAATTATATAATTCCATCAGTCTCCTGCCTAACATATTAATTTGGAATAAAAGCAATCCCTTTCCCTTTTAAATTAAATGGAACTCTTGGATAGAAGCTATGGGTTTTATCACACTGAGTTAAGGCAAAAAGCACCCATCCACCTTCACATTTTCAAGGATTACAGCAAAGACTGGAAAATGATGAAAATGCTACAGCAGGAAAACCATTCTGTTCACATTTGCTAAAGCGAAGAAGACAAGTATATGTGTTAATTATAAGTTGAAAAGCTTTAAAGACATTCAGAAGATCAGTGAGAATCTTGCATAATTGTTTTTGAACAGATGATTATGTGTCTAGTGATAAAGGAATTCAGCAAATGACATCATTGTTTAGCAGTCAGTAATTGCATACTCAGTAAAAGCCTGAAGTGTTCAAAGTGCAAAAGAGTAGATGAATACCATACAAGAGTCCTATGTGGAAGGTGACAGACCTTATTCCAGATGATTTAGATTGCTACATTAAAGTATCTCAAAGCAGGGTCCATACATATAAGGGAAAGATCTTTCAGGCACCTTCAGTAGTCACAAGGCCTATTTATCCTGATTCTACATAGAACTGCAGTTAAGCCTTCTATGAGAAGTGAAAGTTCCATGGAAATTAGTTACCCAACTTCCCTTACAGATCTATCAAAGAGTGAGACGAGGGATGCTTTGAGGCAGAGCTTAGTGGTTTAAAACAATACAAGTTGATCATGTCATAGTTTCCATAGATCAAGAGTCCAGGCACAGCTGAATTAGATCTGCTGCTCCCAGATATCACCAGGTTGCAATCCAGGTGTTGACTGGTGTTGCAGTCTCATCAGAGGTTTGATCAGGGAAGTATCTCCTTCCAAGGTTATTCCTGGTATTGGAAGAATTTATCCCCACTTGGTTGTAGGACTGAGATACCATTTTCTTGATGGTTGTCAGTGAGGGGCCACTCTCTGCATCTAGAGGCTGCAAGATGTTCCTTGCCATGTGGACCCTTCCATAGGCCCTTTCACAAGATGGCTACTTACATCCTCAAAGCAAGCAATGGAGATAGTCTCCTACTCCAGTTTGTTAAGACAGAATCTTACATAACAATGTGGTATCAGAGTGTCAGTCCAACATCTTTGCTATATACTATTGATTAGAAGCAAGTCACAGGTGTGCACATACTCAAAGGGAAAGGATTACACAGAAGCATGAGCATTTGCATGTGGGAAATCATGGTCACCTCAGGATCTGTCTGCCACAGGGAAGACAAAATTTCTCTCTTTCTTCTCCTGAACTTCTACTTAGTTTTAATCTTATGAGAACTACACATCAAAGAACTGATTATTTACTGGGCTCTTTCAATTGTTTCTAGAAATTTCAGAGCTAAATGTGTATGGCCTCCCTCTAGCTAGCTGTGCAGAATGTTGTAGCATGAAGTTTAGGCAGTTTCATCCTAATTTCATTATATCTTTTTTCCCCTACTATTATTTTCCTCTTAATTTCCTCTCTTACTTTTTATTTTGTGTATTATAGACATAGTTCTGTAGCCTGTTTCAACACCTTTTTGGAAAAGACAAGACATCAGTATGTACATAAATAAATAAATGAATGAATGCACCAATCAATCTTCCCTAGGAATCCACTTTCAG
>NW_027787428.1:0-13775 GCF_054177405.1 Leptonychotes weddellii | reverse complement strand
CACATCAGAAACCAATGATGTATTGTATGGTGACTAATATAACATAATAAAATTAAAAAAAAATACCAGGTAAAGGATCTGAATAAATACTTCTCAAAAGAAAACATACAAATAACCAATAGGTATATGAAAAGGTGCTCAATTTCATTAATGATCAGGAAAAGGGGAATCAAAACTACGAGGTATCACCTAACACCTGCTAGAATGCTATTAGCAAAAAGACAAAAAATAACAAGTGCTGGCCAGAATGTGGAGCCAAGGGAACCCATGTACACTATTTGTGTGAATGTAAATTGTTACAACCATTATACGGAGTACAGTATATGAAAGTTCCTCAAAAAATTAAAAATAGAACCACCTTATGACCCAGCAATGCCACTTCTGGGTATGTATCCAAAAGAAATGAAATCAGTATCTCAAAGAGGTTGTTTGCACTACGGTTTTCATTGCAGCACTATTCACAATAGCCAAGATATGGAAGAAACCTAAATTTCTATTGGCAGATGAATGGATAAAGAAATGTGGTAAATATAATATTCCTCTGTGTGTGTGTATTAAGAAGGAAATCCCACCATATTTGAAAATAGTATAATATGCAAGATACAAAAAGACAAATACTGTATATTCTCATTTATATGTAGAAAGAAATAAACTCACAGAGAGTAGAATGGTGGTTGCCAGGGACTAGGGGGAAGGAAAAATGGGGAGGTGATGGTCAAGGGGTACAAATTTTCAGTTATGCAAAATAAATAAGTTCTAGAGATCTAAATTTACAGCAAAGTGAATAGAGTTAACAATACTGTATTGTATACCTGAAATTTACTAAGTGGGTAGATCTTTAGTGTTCTTTTACCACACACACACAAAAACAAAACAAGAAAATGATAACTATGTGATGTGATGGATATGTTAATTAGCCTAATTGTGGTGATTATTTCACAATATATAAGCCTATGAAAACATCAAGTTGTGTACTTTATAAAATTTTAAAAATAAATAAATATATTAAAAAATAATAATAGTCCCTTCTTATTAACTTACCTGTAGACAGGAAACCAAACTCCTAAGACCCCAATTTCTAAGAATTGAGCACCTGAGTAGATTCTGCACAGCATTAGAAGATGCAAAGGAGGGGTACCTGGGTGGTGCGTCAGTTAAGGGTCTGACTCTTGGTTTCCACTCAGGTCATGATCTCGGGTTGTGAGATGAAGCCCCGCTAGGAGCTCAGTGCAGAGTCTGCTTAAGACTCTCTCGTCCTCTGCCCCTCCCCTCTCCTCTACCTCTCTCTCTCAAATAAATTATTTAAAAATTTAAAAAAAGAAGCAAGAGATTTTAAGTGTTAAATCAAATGAATCTATACTAATAAATACTTATAGCCATGCTTTTAAGCCCATATGTGTACATCTGTAATGATCAGGTACTAGGCTAGGCTGTAGAGATACAAGAATAAAAAAATCAAGGGGGCTCCTGGGTGGCTCAGTCGTTAAGCATCTGTCTTTGGCTGAGGTCGTGATCCCAGGGTCCTGGGATCCCCGCATCGTGGGGAGCCTGCTTCTCCCTCTCCCTCTCCTTCTGTGCTTCCTCTTTCTCTCTCAAATAAATAAAATCTTTAAAAATTTTTTAAAAAAAGATAAAAAAATCAAAATGAGCTCCAGAATCTCATGAAGCCTATGTAAAGATTAAAAAAAAAAAAAAAAAAAAAGAAGCCATTATAGAAAGATAAACCCTTGAATATATTTGAGGACTGGAGACCAGAGCCTTGTCAACAAACACTTCAACTAATTTGTGCAACTTCAGCGTAAATGTGTTTAAATTTCACTAAACAACCTTTTCTTTTTGTAGTAAGGAAAGTGGACAGCTATGGAAAGAGAGCATCAGATAAAGGTCATAAGAAAATTTAAAAAACGTAGCACAGATATGGTCATGCATCGCAAACAAAAATACAAAGATAAGTGGCTGACACTATTTGAATGTTTCTTCAACTCTTTTATATATTTCAGCTCAGTATAACATATGCCATTACATTGTACTGTGCACAAAGATAAAAAATATCAGTTTATTTTATGTAAGATTTTATTTGTAGGAACACTGAGAATTATATGAAAAGATGAATAGCACATTGATGAGTTACAACAGCACTCTGTAATTTGGGGGAGTAGAACAAGGCATTATTATTTCCATTATACAATCTCCTTATTTATGTCTTGTTAAGTAAATAATAAATTGACTTTAACAATTATTTTAATAAATCCATGTATTTCAACTCACCATTACAGGTACTGCTATGGGCATACAATACCCATTTGTTGAGACCCTAATCCCCAATGCAGTGGTGTTTGGAGGTGGAGCCTTTAGGAGGTAATTGGGTTTGGATGAAATCATGGCGGTGGATCCCCTATAATGGGATTGTTGTCCATATGAGAAGATGAAGAGACCGGAGTTCTCTCTGGGTCAGGTGAGGATAAGTGAGAAGTTGCCTGTCTATAACCCAGGCAGCAGGTTTTCTCACCAGAACTTCACCATGCTGGTAGTCTGACTTCCAGCTAGTTTTTGGGATTTTGTTACAGCGGCCCAAGCCAGCTAAGATATGCACCAAAGATAGAATTTTAAATATATGTTTTTGGACTTGTGAATTGAATAGAGGAAAATAAGGCAGAAAACAGAAAAGAGACTTCATGTGTAACTTATAAGATCCAAATGTATACTTTTAATTAAATCTGAAGTATTAGAGGAACAATTTTAAAGAATAGTAAACAAATATTTGTAGTTTATTAGAATCTAAATATTATAAAAATTAGTGCTTCAAAGTTTATCACAAAGTGCACTGTCATTGAATTTATCTGGAATTTTAGTTCAATGTCTAAGACGTGTCAACTGAGTGTTAATTTTAAATAACAAAACCATATAAATATGTTTAATATATCAGAATATTACCTGCCATTCTGATACTCTGCTGTCTACAGTAAAATTAAAACTTATCTTCAGAACCAGGACACCATCCTCTCATCCTTTCTCACTTGGCTCCCATAATAACATCCATCTTCTTGCTTTCTTTTCTTAGCCCATCTTTCTCTAAGTCATTTTCTACACTGTGTTAAATGATCTTTCGTAAACACTCATCTGATAAAAACGCTTCCCTCCACAAAATTCTCAAACAGCTTACCATTAGCAAAATGCACCCTTCGTTGAGCAAACTATAGAGTCAGTGACAGAAGTTTAACTATTTATCTTTTATCTCTTCTGTTTAACTTCTGGAAAATATAAATAATATATATACACATATATGTATATACATATATCTATTTATGTTTCTGTTTAACTTTTGGAAAATATAAATATAAATAATATATATACACATATATGTATAAACATATATCTATTTATGTATTTACATTCATATATATACCATCCCTGCATTGTGGCCATGTAAAATATTTCAAAAGTCTCCCTACCATCTCCTAAGAATTTTTATATCCTTCTCCTTTTCATAGGTTTTCCTGGATATTTTTTTATCTTCCTTTCCACTCCAATTTGATTGATATATTACTTAAATATTACTCAAAGGTAAAATGTATTTCTTTTGCCCCTTTGGACAATTGTACAAAGTCACTTAGAATATGCTACTGTAATTATTCATTTGTTTGTAATTCCAACATACTATGAAATTCTGAAAGAAAACATTAGTCATGTTTGAAGTATTGATTTTAATAGTGAGTTTAATAACTACACATAGATTTCATATTTTAATACTAATTAAAGAAGTCAAATTTAAAGTCCTAAAATATCTCATTTCATTTAAACGAAGTAAAAATAAAATATCTCTAATAAGTAATTTTAAGACATAAATGTGTAAAGCAAGCCTCTTTTTATTTTTTTAATTGTAATTATTTGTACTAAGGAGTTCCCAAACATTGAGTAAAGAAATACAGAAGTTTAATAGAACCAGTTTGGCCATTCACAAGATGTTTTCAAATTGCTTTCAAAATTAAGTCAAGTAGCATCTCAAGTGATTTGACTGTTAATCCATTTTCCCCCTTTGTACTGAAAAAAAAATGCTGTTTGATTTGTTAAATTTCCTATTCATTTAAATGAAAGGTAAGTAGCTACCAGTAGTCTTTTTTGATGATGCCATCCAAGTAATATCACCTTACATTTCTAGCAGAATATGGGTGATTTCTAGTAATTTGGATTTTATTACCACATTTGTAGGTAAGAGAACAGAGTACCATTGTGCTTTGAGAGGTGTGGGTAAATTTTAGTAATGTTTTGGTAATATTTTAGAATACAAAATAAGTAGGCTTAAATACAACAATTTAAAGGGAATGAGACTATAAAAAAGCCATACATATCCATAATATTTAATTACCAATATATGAACCGCCAAAGGAAAAAAAATGCCATCTGATATAATACAATAACAGAATTTTTATTTTAAATAGTGTACCCTAAATAAACTGAGTGGTTGCAACTTAATGGTTGACTTCAGGTAGACTTCAGCCTAGAATTAATAACACAATTACCAGGTGATTAATAAAGTAACTAAACTAGAATGATTCCCATTAGTCAGTGGCCTGAATCTTAGTCTGTTTCCTTGTAATAACTAGTTAGGAAATAAAGATTACTTAAGAGTAAAAATAAATATTTTTACTTCATATGATCTGCTGATATTTGAAAATATGATTTGGGTAGAATTCAGATACTAATATGATTAGTTGAATAATTCTTAGGTCACCCAAGCACTCCAGGGAAGCAACACTGTGCTTAGGCAGGTAATTTTTTTTTTTTTAACCTCTACCTGCACATCAGAGAGTTGACATTTGAAGATGAGAGAAAGAAAGCAACTTTACAAGGTAGGGCTTTTGGGAAATAGAGCAGAGTCTTCCAGGCAAAACTGATTAGAAAACATTCTTTTTACCTCTAAATCCATGGGGGCCTATGAAATACTTTACTCCACAGTTACAGAATTAACATCTTGTTCTTCCCAAGCAAGGGCATTTGATTTTTCTCCTTCTAAGAAAACCAATAGAGGCTTGACTCTAAAAAGTCCTGCTTTACACAGATTTTTTTTTTTATAGCTGTTATGGACATGTGCAACAATAAAAGTGTAAGTACAATACCTAAGTTAGGGCAGTTGGGGATGATTTGCTTTGTACTTTAAGGATTGGACTTTAAGTTTCCATTAGAGAAGGCAACTTGTTCTACTCAGCATATAAACTTTCTTATTCCGAAGAATCATCAAACTGGCCTAAAGTAAGAGAAGCCTAAAGTCAGACAGCAAATCAGAAAATATCATATAAACAAAGAACCCAAGAACCAGAGGAAGACAAGAACTGGTATCCAGTAACGGGAACAACGAAGTCCTGATGACTTGGCAATAAAAAGCTTACTGATACTGATCTTAGGAGGAGTAGGAGTCAATTACAGTTAATTACATTTTAGTTGTATAAAATATTATTTTTATTTTGCCATAAGCCTATGTATTTATATGAAAATATTGTTTGCAAATGAACAGGAGAAAGAGATAGGACTACAGTGTGTAATATCTTTTTTGTTCTTCCCAATTCACAACTGATAAAAAAAAATTAAGCATTGGTAAAGAAAGATACTGGAACCAAGTAGATTAAACATTTTTAATTTTGATTCCTTTGTCCAGAGAGAATAGTTTAAAGATGCATAATGCTTTATTAAATAGTACCAGAACAGTGATTATCCATATTTTCTTTTGCCTGCCTTTATGCAAGTCATGGCTCACCTTTGCTATAAATAGAAAGACTAATTGGAATCAGTATTAGTGCCCCCCCTCTCCGCCCCAGTGTCCATACAGTATGTAGGAGACATAAGACAGGCAACTAAAAAATAGCATAGACTTTAATTAGTGGATAAGAGATTACAAATATTTTATGAGTCAATTTATCCTGGGAAAGGCCACCAGAAATATTTAATAGGATGAAAAGGCATTTGAATTAAACTTTGAATTAAGTCTAGGATTTCAAGTATTTGAATGAGGAAGGGGAAAATAAAAATCAGAGTAGAACACATAGAACTGGAGATACTTCTATAAAAAGAATTGAGAGACAGGAGAGGTCTAGCGTATTATAGCCACACTTGGCCCACATTCGATAAGCAAGTGGATATTGGTGATAGTACAGCACAACTGATTTATATGATCACCCCTCAGGTAAACATATCTGAGCAATGGCCTGAAGAATCCATGACTGATGCATAGAATATAGTGCAGAGTAGTTCAAGTGAGACTTGGTTGAGTTGAAAATAGGGCAGTGGAAAAGAACATGAAGAGACAGATGTAAGAAATGCAGAGGAGGGCATAATTCATAATATATGGCCACCTATTGAAAGTGGGTCAAAGACGGGAACTTGAATCCAAAGATGGGACAAAGATGACTGAATTTTGAATTAAGTTGCCTGGGCACTAACATAGCAAAGGGAGTTGTATTTGGGGTGTAGGGTGATGGATTTTATGGTTAGGAAATATTTGGTTCTTATTTGTGGCTGGGTGCCCAGTATTTATTAGAATATACCTATAAATAAATGGAGTATAAAGTAATATCTTGTTGCAAAATAATATAACTCTGAAGGTGATAGTACTATCATAGTTATTTTTAATTATTTTAAACATTTTGATTTATTTTTCATTACATACTCCCATTATACATAATAAATAATATATAGCATTTGGAATTGACATATTAATATCTCCTCCCGTCTTCCTGCATACTATCCCTAGTAGTAAAATGAAAATTAACTAAGAAATAGTGAAATAACAACTCTCTCTAAGTAAATAATATAATAATTGTTCTCTGGAGCACATCTGATAAGCAAGCAAAACTGGATGCTTTGGTTATAAAATTCTAGCAGATTAGTATCTGGCACATGGAAAGCACACAATAGATGTTTAGCTCTTATCTGGCCTACAAAACAAAATGTGATTTTGCAGATAATCAAATCTATCTTAATTTACATAAAATTTGCTTTCTGGAATATTTCAATTGACTTTCTATCCGATGCCTGTAAATATATAAGTATCTAAAATATAATTTCATTTTACTAATACAGCATAGCTTTAGTTAATAACCACCAGTGGTTGAATACAGAAAATAATGTTTACTTTTTATTAAGTAATTATTTCAGTAGAAGAATTTTTTTGACTTAGATATCCTGTTAATATTCTGAATTACATAACTACCACCAAAGTTAATGTTCTCATTTTGTAAAAATATATAATATAAAAAATAATTCAATTCACAGTGATATCAGACTTTTTTGTTCCCTATCATTTGAAACAATAAAATTCCTGGGTCTTTTAGAGAAATAGACTAGGAAATTATGTAGACCATCTACCTCAAGTACTCAAATGCAAATTGGTAGCACTTACTCTTCAGTTGGTAAATTATATAATGAAGTATTAACACAATAAAAGCAGTGTGATTATTCCACAGAATCAAATCTGAATGATATTCCTGAATCTTTTTTTTTAAGATTTTATTTATTTATTTATTTATTTTTAATTTATTTTTTATTTATTTGTCAGAGAGAAAGAGAAAGCACAACCAGGCGGGGAGCGGGAGGCAAAGGGAGAAGCAAGCTCCCTGCTGAGCAAGGAGCCTGATGCGGGACTTGATCCCAAGTCCCTGGGATCATGACCTGAGCCGAAGGCAGATGCTTGACCGACTGAGCCACCCAGGCATCCCCTGAATCTTATTATATTCTTTGCACATTGTGTATGAGGCACAAAGTAGAACCATATCAAGGTAAACAAAATTTTCATGTTACATAGTTAATGAGTATAATCTAATATTAAGTGTAAAACAAAACAGAAGAAGTTATAATGAAAAATATCAGCAGAAACATAAAGATATGCTTTCCTCGATGACAATGAGAAAACATGCCCCTACCATGTAGATGATTACTTATGTAGAAGTGTATCTATAAATTATGTCAGTTATTTGACAAACTAATAAGATCTAAAATGTAATTAGAAATAACATACAATGGAAAGATGAAAAAGTTGAGATTGATTTTTTAAGTGAAGGTTTTATTTTATTTTATTTATTTTATTTTATTTTTAAGATTTATTTATTTGTCAGAGAGAGGAGAGAGAGCACGAACAGCGGGGGCAGCAGGCAGAGGGAGAAGCAGGCTCCTGGCTGAGCAAGGAGCCCGATGTGGGACTCGACCCCAGGACCCTGGGATCATGACCTGAGCCGAAGGCAGACGCTTAACCGACTGAGCCACCCAGGTGTCCCGTGAAGGTTTTACTTTAAAAGCATTTGAATAAGGTAAAATTTGAGCTGTTTTGAAAAATATGTATATTTATATAAAAAACATATTATAAGTGGAGGAGTCAGGAGGAAGAATTCCAAAAGGGTTTTGGGAACTGATCTTGTCTAGAACAGCTGTTGCCCAAACTGGGAGATTGTCAAAATCACTTGGGATAATGTCTAGAATTACAGAGTCCCTGGTGCAAAACCAGATCTACTGAGTAACAATTTCCAGTGTTGGGTAGAAAGGAATCAAGTGGATCTTAGTTGGGTTGGTTGACTCCAAGCAATGACTGAGAACATTTTGTTTTGTTTTAAATTTCATGAGTCAACTGCAAACTGGGTAAGAAAATTGTAAAAGTTTTATTTCATAAAGATAGTTCTGATTAAAATGTGGATGATTTATAGAGAAGTGGATGGGATACAATTAGCCAATTATAAGGCTATTACAATTGTGCAGTTGAATGACAGTGAATAACTTACACTTAGCTATTGAAATCATAACTGGAAGAAAAAAATGGCAGTGTGATCTTAAAATAACAAGGTAGGATGCCTAATTAGGTCAGAAGGAAGAGGAAAAAAAATCAAGTATGACTTCTGGGTAAAATGTTAATTCCATTCTGTTGGGAAAGGCAATCTCATGAGCACAGCCTTTCAGCCTCCACTTGGCCATATAAGAATGGGTCTCAGGCCTAGAACACACCCTTACCAAGAAATGGGTTCAAATACCCTGTGCCAAGCTTGTTGCCTTGTATGGGAATATCTTTCCCTTTTCTAGGCTCAATGAGTGTTCTTTTGTTTCCGCTTAAAGTGTGTGCATCATATGGCATCTGGCCAACTCTGCTGCTGGTTCCTTCCACTACCGTATGAAAGAGAGCATTGGGCAAATTCCTTTGCCTTCAGCAGCCAGGAGAGACCCACTGGTCATAGAGGACCTGCACATACTGCTGAAACTGATATTGCTGTGCCTCTTCTCTATGTTAGTGAAGTGTTACTCCATCCTGTGCTTGACTGTGGTGTGTCTTCCTTGAAAACTCTCATACCGCGATGCAATGGGTAGAAGAGCTTCCTCCCCTGGAAGGATAACTGGCACACAGTGCTCTACACTCCTGTGATTGGTAACTGGTACATGGTACTCTGCTCTTCATATTCTGTGACAGAGCAATGGGAAGAAATTATATTTCAAATGTCCAGTAATATAATAATGAGTAGTGATCTGAACATTCTCATTGCAGAATGCCTGTGGAAATGCATGTGGAAATTCCATTTGGTCTTTAAAGAGAGTTATCAAAAGTTCAGGGCGAGGGCAGAGCAGCTTAGCTAAAAGATACAGGAGGCAAAGGAGTACATAAAATAAAAATGATAGTTTCATAAAGAAAATAAAATGATGTGAGAATTATCTCTTTTCCAGTTTATAAATCTGTCTCATAGGAAATATGCCCATCAAGCGTATGTTCTAAGGATGGAAATAGGCAATAAACCATTTAAAATGAAAAATTTAAATACCATAGCAATAAATGCTATGTATGCTATGTAGGAAGTAAACAGGCTGAAGAAATAATAACTTTAGTTAGAGTTATCAGTGGAAGATTTTCCTTAGCACAGATATTTCTGCTGAAATATGTAGGTTGTGAGTGCTTGTGAAGCAGCTTTTTAGGCTAAACAAAAATTACATGCACAAATGCCTACAGATAAGAGGTCTGGGTGTGTCTGAAGAAGAGAATGTAGCCCTCTTATAATAAACAATGGGATTATGATTATACTCACAATAAAATAAATTACCAGCAGTGGGAAACAGAAAACAGAAGAAGGGGGCATGTGGGTGGCTTAGTCGGTTAAGCATCTGCCTTTGGCTTAGGTCAAGATCTCAAGGTGCTGGGATGGAGTCCTGCACTGGGCTCCCCACTCAGCATGGAGTCTGCTTCTCCCTCTCCCTCTACCCTTGTCCCCTGCTTATGCTCTCTCTCAAATAAATAAAATCTTAAAAAAAAAAAAAAGAAAAGAAAAGAAGAAGAAGGAATGACACTCTGCGCCCTTCACTTTTAATGAGGTATCACTTTTGTTTTCAGATAACAGAATTATCAGACTTTATAATATAAAATAATACTTATTGACAAAAACACGCAACATACAATTGTAGATGTCCTGTAGAGAGTCAGTTAGGTTAATTTGAATCTTAGGGAAGATTGTGTGTGTGTGTGTGTGTGTGTGTTTATCCAGATGTTTGTTAAACTTCTGGGTTCACATGTTACCTTGCTATCACTCAAAGAGAAACTGTAGATAGAGCAGAGAACAGAACAGAGGTTAGGGTTATTGCAGAATAATAGAGGTGGAATAAAAAAAGACACAAATAATTGGGCAAATTAATAGCCAATTGAGACATAAATTAAACCAGGAGAGTGGTGTCAGGAAAGTCAAAATAAAAGTGTTCTAAGAATAGAACTTTCAATTAGCTTACAAAAAAGTTAATACTCATTACGAATTTTGAAAAGATCTGTTTTAGTTGAGGATAACAGAAGATTGACAAGATAATCAGGAGGTGATAGAGTAGAAGATAAAACTTCAGAAAGTTTTTTTGGTCAGATTTTCTGTGAAAGGAAGCAGAAAAATTAGGTGGTAGCTGTGATGGGGGGATGGGACCAGGAGGGTGTTTTTATATATGGGGGATGATATCTGAATATGAATTATATAGTAGTTTAGAAGAGTTGTTACAAACAGGATATCAAAGTGATAATTTAGGAATTAATCCTTGAGAAGATCAAACAGGACCTGATTCCCAGAGCACAAAAAGAACAGACGGTACTTTGATAAAAACAGGAGTAAAAAGGAGTTATTCACTAAATTCCATTTAGAGAACTGAAAGAAAATGGGAACACATGGAGCTATACAACAGTAAATTCTGGCATCGTATCCTGATTTGCAAGGGAAGTAATATAGAACTGCTGGGGAGTGTTAAATGAATGGTTGAGGCTTGAAGTCATAATTTTATGGTAATGTAAATTAATCTTGGGTGATTTTCACCCAGCAATATTGAATATTTAGGTGAAAACATGAATTAGTTTTGTTTTGTTCTGTTTGTAGTTGTCTTTTTATCATCATGAACTGTAACGTTTGGGGAATTTTTTCCTCAGGTGTATATAATAGAAATAAGATAGGTGCTTGTGTGGTGCAACTGGTTAAGCATTGGACTCTTGTTTTTGGCTCAGGTTGTGATCTCAGGGTCATGAGATCGAGCCCCACATTGGGCTCCACGCTGAGTGAGGAGTCTGATTCTCCCTCCTTCTCCCTCTGTCCCTCCCACTCATGCTCTCTCTCTCTCAAATAAATATATAAATCTTTAAAAACAACAAACAAACAAAAAACAAGAAATAAAATAGGGGTGTACTTTTTTTACAGTGTTGTATAGCAGATCTCTAGAATTTATTCATCTTTCATACCTGAAACTTTGTCCATTGTGTGTGTTTGTCTATGGGTAATATGTATAATTTTCAACACAATTGGACAAATTATTAACCTCTTTCACTCTAACAAGTAGTGTGATAGAACTAGAAAAATCTGAAGATCAAAGTTCTATAAACTTAATATTCTAAATTAAATTTTAAAAAGTAAGTAAACTAGCAGTTCATCCCTTTCCTTTTTTGAACTGAAAAAGATTACAAAAAATCCTATCTGAAGAGAAAATTAATCAAGAGCTATTATTGTTAAATGGCTTAAATGTTAATGAATTTAATAAAATATTTATGAATTAGATTCAAAAGTCATATAGATTAAGATTAGAAGTCATACAAGCCAATTAACTAATTAAGAAATATCATTGCAGAATAAATTATACAATGTGTCAAATGTTTTTAATGTCAAAATGATCCTACACAGAAAGTTTGTAATCTGAGTTATAATAATATTAATTTTACATCTTACATAACCAAACATTTAAAAAGGAGAAGAAAAGTAGTTTATTTTTGAATAGAAACAAATATTCAATTTGAAAGAAATTCAGAGATCTTTAAAAAGAAACAAGAATTAGAACATATTGAGGAAAGGATTATACACTCAGTTCCTAAGTCAAATATATCCAGAAAAATATTTTAAAAATTAAGTTCATTGAGGCAGAGATATGTCTTTCTTCCCTAACTTTCCTCCATGTTCCTTATTTGATTATAAATTTGGGGACTTCAATTATATATTCAGCTTTATATTTTGAGATTTTACTGTGCCCACAGCACAAACAAGAATTGTCAGGCCCTTTCAATTTCAATCGAAAAAAAATATGTATAAAATCAAATTTGTTCTCTTATTGTGTTATTTTTTAATGCCCCTGCAAAGAGGATGAATTAGACGCTGAGGATACACCACATGTATTTTATTTTATTTATTTTTTTAGCACAAATTTATTTACTAACCAATATTTATTTACTAACAAATTTATTTAATAACCAAAGGTTATTTACTAACCATTGATTTTATGAAAAACCCACAGTTTGTATTAGCACAAACAAATAATTTACTAATTAAATCAACACTTTGAAATAGATGCATGTAAAATGTTTGTGATAAAGATAATTGGACACAGTAATGAAAAAAAAGCAGTATGGAGATTTGCTCATTGAACTGAGCTTGTTCATCCTCACAGCTAATTCCTGTCCACAATGATGATGGAATTTTTACTCTACTTTTTCATAGACCCGAGTACAGGTGACATTATTCATGATGCATTCCACCACTAATTTCCCATTTTCCAATTTTCTCGTGATTGTGCTTTCCTTCCCTTCCCAATCTTGACGTTGAACCAATGCGCCGTCTGTGAAGTTGCAGACAGTCTCAGTTTTTCTGCCATCAGCTGTAGTTTCTTCAAACTTCTCTCCCAGGTTACATGAAAACTGTGTTGTTTGCAAAGTGCTCTCAGTTTTTATGGTGAGGTTTTTGCTGTCAGAAGAGATGATACAATCTGATTTGGCCATTTCATCCACTTTTCGCAGAGCCATTCCTGCTCCTACTTCCTTCATGTATTCACCAAAGCCTTTGCTTTCCACTAAGCGCCATCTTCCTACCAGCTGCTGAATGGTGGCCATGGTGGGCGCAGGCCGCTAGGCCTAGTGAGAGGAGCAGAGTGGGGCATCGGGAGCATGGCTTACACCACATATATTTTATTTTATTTTATTTTATTATTTTATTTTTAAGATTTTATTTATTTGCAAGAGAGAGAATGAGAGACAGAGAGCATGAGAGGGAGGAGGGTCAGAGGGAGAAGCAGACCCCCCGCTGAGCAGGGAGCCCGATGTGGGACTTGATCCCGGGACTCCAGGATCATGACCTGAGCCAAAGGCAGTCGCTTAACCAACTGAGCCACCCAGGTGCCCTATTGATTGATTTTATTCCCCAGGTGATTTGGCAGTATCTGGAGACATTTTTGGTTGTTAGTGGTGTGTGACAGGAATCAGTTTCCTTCTTTTGTTTTTGTTTTTTTTTTTTTTTAAAGATTTTATTTATTTATTTGAG
>NW_027787427.1:0-287 GCF_054177405.1 Leptonychotes weddellii | reverse complement strand
TGCAAATGGCAAGATCTCATTCCTTTTGGTGGCTGCATAATATTCCATTGTATATATATACCACATCTTCTTTATCCATTCATCTGTTGATGGACATCTTGGCTCTTTCCACAGTTTGGCTATTGTGGACATTGCTGCTATATTGCATTTCTATACACCAATAGTGATGCAGCAGAAAGGGAAACTAAGGTATCAAGCCCATTTACAATTGCACCAAAAACAATGATACCTAGGAATAAACCTAACTAAAAAGTTGAAAGATCTGTACTGTGAAAACTATAAATCAC
>NW_027787426.1:0-287 GCF_054177405.1 Leptonychotes weddellii | reverse complement strand
ACATTAACTATTTAACCAGCAAATTTCAAAAGACGGAAATAGGATAGGTTTTACATTGAAAGGCCTTATAGATCCTGCTAATATTAGGTGTTTAAAGTCTACTTCTCAGTTGCTTTCCAGACTTACAATGTGAAGCAATCAAGTCTCAAGAGAGAAAGTTAGCAATGTCTCCTTGTTATTTACTGGACATTCACTGCTATTTTTTTTTTTTTTAAGATTTTATTTATTTATTTGACAGAGAGAGAGAGAACGCATGCACAAGCAGGGCTAGCTGCAGGCAGAGGGAG
>NW_027787425.1:0-287 GCF_054177405.1 Leptonychotes weddellii | reverse complement strand
CCACCCAAGTGCCCCGTGAATCACACCTTTTCTTGCAGGTCTCTGCTAGCCAGGCCACTTGGGGACCTCTTCCGATCTCACTAGGAATGGCTCTTCTGGGGCTCAGGCCTTCCTCAGCCCCCACCCGTCATCGGGAGCAGCTCTCCAGGGCGGGCCTCATCAGGGCAGTACCCATATCAGCGGGTAACTTCCTGGAAATTCTGACCTACTAAATCTCAGTGGCACTATGGCACTTTGAGGTTGGTCTGAGATCCTCAGATTGGTGGCTCTCGATCCAAAGTAGCCAG
>NW_027787424.1:0-287 GCF_054177405.1 Leptonychotes weddellii | reverse complement strand
GTTATAGATATTGAGTGAACATAAATTCTTCTGACACATGGCTGATGAAGCATTATGTCAGTGAAGGGAAATGTCTAGTCCTTGGCCCATATATGATGTTAGCATCTGTTAGGATATATAACTTTGCCCTGATCATTGGTAATGATCCTTCTTGCTCTCTCTTACACCAAAATGTCTACATTCCTACCTGCTGTCCAGCTATTTGGTCTAATGCATATTCCACTATCGTACACCCTTAATGTGACCATAGTTTCTGGACTCTTCTGTAAACCCTTGGACCTTTCTAG
>NW_027787423.1:0-287 GCF_054177405.1 Leptonychotes weddellii | reverse complement strand
GTTATAGATATTGAGTGAACATAAATTCTTCTGACACATGGCTGATGAAGCATTATGTCAATGAAGGGAAATGTCTAGTCCTTGGCCAATATATGATGTTAGCATCTGTTAGGATATATAACTTTGCCCTGATCATTGGTAATGATCCTTCTTGCTCTCTCTTACACCAAAATGTCTACATTCCTACCTGCTGTCCAGCTATTTGGTCTAATGCATATTCCACTATCGTACACCCTTAATGTGACCATAGTTTCTGGACTCTTCTGTAAACCCTTGGACCTTTCTAG
>NW_027787422.1:0-287 GCF_054177405.1 Leptonychotes weddellii | reverse complement strand
CTTTGAGAAAATGTAGGCATAGGGTTGGTAAATGTTTTCTAAAAAATTGGGAGGTGTTGTGAGCCCAGGCATGACTCTTAAAAAATATACATGAAAAATACACTTAAATTATTTCAGTCATTATCTCTGTTAAGAGAGGTATCTGATGTGTGATGCAATGAGGATGATTCTCACTGGTCTTATGTGAAAAACCAAAAAAATTCGTGGCATGGAGGGGCGGAGCAAGATGGCAGAGGAGTAGGAGACCTGGATTTCGTCTGGTCTCAGGAATTCAGCTGGATAGGGAT
>NW_027787421.1:0-287 GCF_054177405.1 Leptonychotes weddellii | reverse complement strand
ACACACCTCTGCCATTTTCTACCAGGGAGCTGGTACATTTGTTCTCATCTTCCTGCTTAACATGCAAATAGCAAGAGGCAATACACAACTGGTATCTTGTATTGCAAACAAAGTTAGAAGCAAAGACCTCTGGGCCTGCTTTGTGCAGTGACCTGAAGAGAAAGAGGAGTCGTATATCAGATAAAGGGCTAGTAAACAAAATCTATAAAGAACTCATCAAACTCAACACCCAAAGAACAAAGAATCCAATCAAGAAATGGGCAGAAGACATGAACAGACATTTTTCC
>NW_027787420.1:0-287 GCF_054177405.1 Leptonychotes weddellii | reverse complement strand
GAGGGTTTCCACCCACTGGTGGTGTGCGCGTCGCCCGGGGGGGAAGACGCAGGCCAGCTGGGTGAACGGTCACAAGAGAGCAGGCAGGGGGACCATGCCCGGGGCCCCTGGGCTGCGACGGACATCGGTGTCACCTGGGGCCAGCAGAGCCAGAGACGCGCCCCCCCGTGCGGGCAGAATGTGTCCAAGATTTCTGTCAGCGAGGGTGTGCGCCAGCGCACAGAGGCGGGACGTCCTATAGTGAACCGCACATCTGTGCGCAGCCGCCAGATGGGCCCCGGAGCCGG
>NW_027787419.1:0-287 GCF_054177405.1 Leptonychotes weddellii | reverse complement strand
TTTCTCCTTCGCATTTTTTTGTGCATTTTTCAAACTGTCTACATGGCAATTCTACAGAGAATGTTTAATACCCCAAATAGCCCACTCTAAGCAAGCACAGCCCTTGAGCAAAGCCCTTGTGAGTGCGCTCCTGTTCCTGCACATGGAAAGCAGGGCAGGACAAGGAGCAGGCTGACCCTCACCACATGACCGGTGTTTCTTAAGCTGTCCAGGCAGTTAAGGACAAATGCTCTCGGGGCGCCTGGATGGCTCAGTCGTTAAGCGTCTGCCTTCGGCTCAGGTCGTGA
>NW_027787418.1:0-3358 GCF_054177405.1 Leptonychotes weddellii | reverse complement strand
CCATTTGTAAATACACAGCATAAGTCATGATCTCTGAGTCTTTTCTATTTTGGGGGCTCCTCCTCCTAGTCATTCTGTTGATGGGTGTTTGAGGGAATGTATAGAGTCCAAATTATTGACCAGAACCCAAGCAAGATGCACCTGTTTTCTTGGGACCTTAGGGTTGCTGGCCTCTTGTTTTCCTAGCCTGTCTTCTGGGGGAGGGGCCTGCCGCGCTGTTACTCAGGCAACCCTGTTTGGGCGGCATTGCCCTGCGCCCCTGTGGCGGGGGACGGGCTCAGTGGGAATCAGTCTTTGGGGCTTTTGTTCTCTGGCGCCTTTCCCTGGCGGCTTTCTGTGTCTCTTCCGCCAGTCAGAGCAGAAGAGACCATTTCCAACCCTCTGCCTCAGAGCAGAGAGACCGCAGTCTGTTCTTCAGTGAGCTCTCCAGGCCACACCGTCTCCGTTTCTGTCCGTGCTGCTATAAATTGCAGCGTCCTGGGTTGTGCGCCCCTCCGCAGTGCTCCCAGTCCTGCCTCCAGGTCAGGGCCCGTCTCTGCCCTTTGTGCCTCTAAAATTGTCAGCCACTCCCAGTTCGCGCACGCGCGCGACTCCACCGCTTGGGGTCCTGTCCCGGGGACTGCAGTTCGCATGCGCGTGACTCCGCCGCTCAGAGATTCCACCCCCGGGGGTTGCAGTTCACCAGCTGCACGCTGGCGCACAGGGTTTCCGTCTCGGAGGCTGCAGTTCGCATGCGTGCGACTGTAACTCCGGGTTTCTGTCCGGGTGGCTGCGGTTCGCGTGCGCGTGACCCCGCTGGTCTGGTTTTCCACCCCGGGGGCTGCCCTAAAGTCCTTTCCCGATGCTACCGGTCTGCGAGTCTGTGCCCTGTCCGCAGCGCGCAAGGCTGTCACTCACTGGCGGTGTAGGATCCCCACGGCCAGGCACCCTCCCGCTGCCGTTTATCCTCTGATATCTGCCCGCAGAATCACGGCTCTCCGCTTCGTACCTCAAAACCAACCGCCTGCAATATTCTGTTTGTAGAGATCCAGATCTTCTTACATCTCAGGCTGGTTTTGTGGGTGCTCAGAGTGGTCTGGTAGATACCCAGCTCAATTCCGGGGACCAGTTGAAATAGGGTCCCCTACTCCTCCGCCATCTTTCCCCCCTCCCCCCAAAACATTTTTGCTCCCAAATAACCCAATGGTATCAATGGGAAATTCTACTAGTCTAACTTTTATAAATTGAATGGAAGAAACTAATAGTTATTTGCATCTTCAAAGATAAAAAAGGAGAGATTCATCTATATTTAATAGAAAATAAGTTTAAAAATTTTTCACCTTCATTTACAAAGAAAAACAACTCTTATGAAAGGAGATTCATATATATTCAATACCATCTTAATTTTTCTCAACATTGAGAATGACTTCAAATTTTCCTTATTTGTATTAATTTTTATATAGGATCATACAGCTACCAGAAAGAAATATAGCTACTCAAACTTTTCCTATTACATTCAGAGAAGTTTCCTTGCAGATTTTAAGTGATATTTGGCAAATATTATTCTATTTCTAATATATACATTAAAACTTATTTCTCTCCCAGAAGTACACTTATTTTTACATGGTAAATTATACTTCCCATCAAAATAAGATCCTTGCTTTTAGGAAATGTTATTACTCCCTTTTGAATAGTTAGATACATTGTATTTGTTTTATAACAAACATGCGAATTGTTCACAGTCCATAAGGTCTAAATTTTGCTTTTGTAAGCAATTTTCATTTTATTGCAGATTTTGGAGGAGGATTTCTTGTAAATTTCTACAGATATTGTCATGAGAAATAGGTTACTGGATGGTTTTTCCTGTTCACTGGAAGAGAGAAACTCATAAACTGATTTTTTTCCCCAAAAAATATAGAAGCCTTTTGTTGTATAGAAGGCTTTTTACTCAATTTCTTATCAACAAATTATCATGAATATAAATATAAGTGTGTGTGTGTATAAAATCTCAGCACAATATGTAAAATATTTGCTTTGAAACTTTATTTAAATCTCTCATTTATGATTCTAGTCTTAGTTGCTTGAATTTTTATATTGCTCTTGTTTCCCCAAAAGATGTTTTATTTTATTCATTAGTTTTGACATGTGTACAATATTCAAGAACACTATTCATAGCAATTCTGTCAGGTATACACATAGACTTTCTGAATGATTAAATATGTTGTCTATCTTAACTAGAATTCTCACTTCATTCTATGACTCCATCTGAGAAGTCAAGGTGAAAATACTAATTTTTAAAAAATTATTAATAAATATTTCTGTATGATATGTCTTATAAAGTAATTAAAATAGATTTAACATGGTGCTCTGGATGATACCTATTTCTACCATAGTGGTTTTCTAAACATGGCATTTCTGAGCACTAAGTACCTCTTATATGCAGGCATTCTATTTTATTTTTTAATTTTTATTTTTTTAAAGATCTATTTATTTATTTTAGATAGAGAGAGTGAATGGGGGAAGGAGCAGAGGGAGAGGGAGAGAGAATCCTTGAGCAGTCTCCCCACTGAGCACAGAGCCCAACATGGGGTTCCATCCTAGTTCCCTGAGATCATGACCTGAGCTAAAATCAAGAGTTGGACACTTAACCGACTGAACCACCCAGGCACCTCATATCCAGGCATTTAAAAAATATTAAACTTGGGGCACCTGGGTGGCTCAGTCGTTAAGCGTCTGCCTTCGGCTCAGGTCATGATCCCAGGGTCCTGGGATCGAGCCCCGCATCGGGCTTCCTGCTTGTGGGAAGCCTGCTTCTCCCTCTCCCACTCCCCCAGCTTGTGTTCCCTCTCTCGCTGTGTCTCTCTCTAAAAAATATTAAGCTTCATTCTGAATGTTATGTCAAAAAAATGACCATCTTATATTCTATAATTTTTAGATTTCACCAACATTGTTGTGACAGATTTAAATACATGAAGGATAAGCACAAGGAGATCTACTTTGAAATTACCATTTTTAGACAGGTAGATATAGATTCTATGATATATAGATTCTATATAGGAATATGGGATGTATATATTATAGACAGAACTAAAGAACATTTCTAAACTGTTATTTGAAATTTTAACTGATTATCTGTAATAATTCTATGAAACATTCCCTAATTTTTCAGGAAACACATCTATATTGATTGTGCATAAGTCACTGGTAATATTTTTTCTGCTTCATTGGGTTTCAAAATATTTACTGCCAAAATTAATTATTTGATACATATTCATCGCATTTAGAGTTATTTTGGCTCAGTTGTCTTGTTTCATTTTACCTACAATACAACACTTGTGAGTACATGTGTGTTTTAAGTCTGTAAATTTAACCAAGTCTT
>NW_027787417.1:0-287 GCF_054177405.1 Leptonychotes weddellii | reverse complement strand
GGAAAGTGGCGCTCGGAGAACTCAGGGTGATGACCTCATGGACAAAGGGAAGATTTGAGCCAAGACGTGGCTGCAAGAATACAAGACGAGGCAGAAGCTGGTTTGTTCAGAGTCAAATATTTATTTGGAAGTGAGCAAAATTGGTCCGTGTGAAAGGGAAGCAAAAGAAAAGGAAACCCCTCTCTTTCCTCCCTCCAACTTCTCACAGCCATCCACTGATTTCCAGCCTGCTCCAGCTCAGGGGCAAATGACCCCAGGCGACCACTGCAAGGCCTTCCTGCATCCAA
>NW_027787416.1:0-287 GCF_054177405.1 Leptonychotes weddellii | reverse complement strand
GAAGTTAGTTCAAGGTCAAAAAGACTTCATTTAGAATTTGATTTTCTGAAGTTTTTCAAAAATATCAAAAAGTTTTAGAACATTTCTTCAAGTAGGATCATAGATTACTATGAAATAATACTTTGTCACCCATTTAACCATAGTGACAAAGATTCTGCAGAGAAATACAAAAGAAAATTAAATAGTTGTTAAAAAAAAAGCTTAACTCTTTATTTTATTTTATTTTTTTTTATTCTTATGTTAATCCCCATACATTACATCATTAGTTTTAGATGTAGTGTTCCATG
>NW_027787415.1:0-287 GCF_054177405.1 Leptonychotes weddellii | reverse complement strand
AGAACGTGGAACACGTGCTCCTCAGGCTGCCTTCTGGAAGGAAGAGGGGCTCGTGGGCGGGGAGGCGCTGGGCTCCCATCCCTGCTCCCCAGCCCACTGTCCCCAGGGAAGCTGTCCCCGTCCCTGAACTTTCCTTCCAGCTGGGAGAGGGGCTTCGGGCAGTTCCTCCTTCACCCAGCTCCTGGGGGGCTACCTCGGCCGACATGCGCAGAGCATTTGCATCGGGCACTCGGTGGGGCTCCTGGGTCTGGGTTGTTACCGGGCAGGTGATGCTTACAGCCAGAGCG
>NW_027787414.1:0-287 GCF_054177405.1 Leptonychotes weddellii | reverse complement strand
CCCCACAAATGCCATGGCCCCACAGTCATCTAAACAGAGGGCTGGCCGCGGAATGGTGATTCTGTTCTCCAGAGAGGAGGCAGAAAGGCTCACTTCCCTCCTTTAGTTTAACTAGTGACAGCCTGCTGGAAATATCGACTCTTTGGAGAGAAACTTCCCACAATCTTGAAGGCTGCTCCTTGACTGTCAGCTCTGTTCTGGAACATTCTAAATTTTATCTATATGTTTCATCTGTTAAAAATGACTCCATTATCTCTCTACTGGGGAATGGATAAACAAGCCATTGT
>NW_027787413.1:0-287 GCF_054177405.1 Leptonychotes weddellii | reverse complement strand
AAAACCCAAAAAACAACAACAAAAAAACAGTAAATCAAACATTTTCAATGTGCCAAACACTGCTCTAAATACTAGGATATAGCAGTGAATAGGATGAGGCTTCAGTTCTTTTTTCTCTCTTTTTTTTTTTTTAAGATTTTATTTTCAAGTAATCTCTATACCCAACGTGGGACTCAGAAAACCCCAAGATCAAGAATTGCATGTTCCACTGGCTGAGCCAGCCAGGCAACCCCAGTTTCATTTCTCATAAAGCTTCCGTTCTAGTTCTACATCATTTTTTAAAGTCA
>NW_027787412.1:0-287 GCF_054177405.1 Leptonychotes weddellii | reverse complement strand
CCCTGAGGGGTTTGACGAGGACACTTCCAAGACCCCTTGATGATACTTTAAAATAAAGCTTATTGATGGATTTTGAAATGTGAGTCACAGTTTATGACAGGTCCCAAGCCAAGAGACATATCAACTGTAGCAAGCTATTTTCTGAAGACAAGTGTCTCCATGATAGCGCTGTCCAACATGGTAGCCACTCATGACATGTGGCTATCTCAACTTAAATCCAAATGAATTAGAATAAAATAAAGTTAAAAATTCAGATCCTCCCTAGTTACCTTGCAGGTGCTCAATAG
>NW_027787411.1:0-287 GCF_054177405.1 Leptonychotes weddellii | reverse complement strand
GTCCCACATCAGGCTCCCTGCTCGGCGGGGGGTCTGCTTCTCCCTCTGACCCTCCCCCCCTCAGGTACTCGCTCTCTCTCATTCTCTTTCTCTCAAATAAATAAATAAAATCTTTAAAAAAAAATTAAATTAAAAAGGGTATTGAATGAATAGAGTCTAAAGTCTATTTTATCTGAAAGTTTATTATTCAACCATTTTAGCAAATAGAGCTAATCCATAAAGATTGTTCAACAGAATACTTTAAAAACTCAGTGGAGCACTTGCTCATGTACCAGAGCATTCTAAGG
>NW_027787410.1:0-287 GCF_054177405.1 Leptonychotes weddellii | reverse complement strand
CTTACTGAATGGAACACTGGGTGTTATACGCAAACAATGAATCATGGAACACTACATAAAAAACTAATGATGTAATGTATGGTGATTCACATAATATAATAAAAAAATTATAATATGTAAAGAGCATAAGATATAGCCATGTATATGTAGATGGGGCATATTTAAGCAAGCCTGGCCACTTTTAGAAGTAGGAATATATTTTTTTTTTTGACTTTTATTACTTTTTAATTTTTTTATTATTTTTATTTGGAATATATTTCTAATGAAGGAGTGTTTGTTATTGTTTT
>NW_027787409.1:0-287 GCF_054177405.1 Leptonychotes weddellii | reverse complement strand
CTGCAGCAAATTCTTGAATTACAATGATTCTTGCATTTCTTTCTTTTTCTTTCTTTCCCTTTTTCTTGGGGCTCGGGGGATACTACATAGCCATAGTAGAAATAGTAAGAGACAAAATGAAGGAAAATAAAAATAATTGCAAATTCAAATGTGTTATTATCTTTAAGGGAAATTCCAAAGAGAGAAATTTCTCTTCACTATGTTCAGATCTGTGCCTAATTTCTACTTAAAACATAGTAGAACAGACATGTACTATTTTTTAAGAAGAAGAATACAGAAACAAGGAA
>NW_027787408.1:0-287 GCF_054177405.1 Leptonychotes weddellii | reverse complement strand
CTTGGGGGCACCTGGGTGGCTCAGTTGGTTAAGCGACTGCCTTCGGCTCAGGTCATGATCCTGGAGTCCCGGGATCGAGTCCCACATTGGGCTCCCTGCTCGGCAGGGAGTCTGCTTCTCCCTCTGACCCTCCTCCCTCTCATGCTCTCTGTCTCTCATTCTCTCTCTCACAAATAAATAAATAAAATCTTTAAAAAAATAATAATAAAATCTTTTTGAATTTTCATCTTTATAGTCAAATTCCATCGCTTCATCGTATTTATCCTTATTTTTGTATATATATATTT
>NW_027787407.1:0-3359 GCF_054177405.1 Leptonychotes weddellii | reverse complement strand
ACCCCCAAATAGACAGAGGAATGTTGAAAAAGAAAAGCAAAGCTGGTGGCATCAGAATTTCGGACTTCCAGCTCTATTACAAAGCTGTCATCATCAAGACAGTATGGTACTGGCACAAAAACAGACACATAGATCAATGGAACAGAATAGAGAGCCCAGACATGGACCCTCAACTCTATGGTCAACTAATCTTTGACAAAGCGGGAGAGAATGTCCAATGGAAAAACGACTGTCTCTTCAACAAATGGTGTTGGGAAAATTGGACAGCCACATGCAGAAGAATGAAAGTGGACCATTTCCTTACACCACACACAAAAATAGACTCCAAATTGTTGAAAGACCTCAATGTGAGACAGGAGTCCATCAAAATCCTAAAGGAGAACATAGGCAGCAACCTCTTCGACCTCAGCCGCAGCAACTTCTTCCTAGAAACATCGCCAAATGCAAGGGAAGCAAGTGCAAAAATGTACTATTGGGATTTCATCAAGACAAAAAGCTTTTGCACAGGAAAAGAAACAGTCAACAAAACCAAAAGACAACTGACAGAATGGGAGAAGATATTTGCAAATAACATATCACATAAAGGGCTAGTATCCAAAATCTTCAAAGAACTTCTTAAACTCAACACCCAAAGAACAAATTATCCAATCAAGAAATGGGCAGAAGATATGAACAGACATTTTTCCAAAGAAGACATCCAAATGGCCAACAGACATATGAAAAAGTGCTCAACATTGCTCGGCATCAGGGAAATCCAAATCAAAACCTCAATGAGATTCCACCTCACACCAGTCAAAATGGCTAAAATTAACAAGTCAGGAAATGACAGATATTGGCGGGGATGCATAGAAAGGGGAACCCTCCTACACTGTTAATGGGAATGCAAGCTTGTGCAGCCACTCTGGAAAACAGTATGGAGGTTCCTCAAAAAGTTGAAAATAGAGCCACCCTACTATCCAGCAATTGCAGTACTGGGTATTTACTCCAAAAATACCAATGTAGGGATCCGAAAGGTTACGTGCACCCCGATGTTTATAGCAGCAATGTCCACAATAGCCAAACTATGGAAAGAGCCAAGATGTCCATCGACAGATGAATGGATAAAGAAGAAGTGGTATATATATACAATGGAATATTATGCAGCCATCAAGAGGAATGAAATCTTGCCATTTGCAATGACGTGGATCAAACTGGAGGTTATTATGCTGAGTGAAATAAGTCAATCAGAGAAAGACATGTATCATATGACCTCACTTATATGAAGAATTTTTAATCTCAGGAAACAAACAGGTTTGCTGGAATGTTGGGGGTTGGGAGGGATGGGGTGGCTGTGTGATAGACATTGGGGAGCTATGTGCTATGGTGAGCATTGTGGATTATGTAAGACTGTTGAATTACAGACCTGTACCATTGAAACAAATAATACATTATATGTTAAAAAAAAAAAAAGAAGAAGATAGCAGGAACGGAAGAATGAATGTGGAAAAATCGGAGGGGGAGATGAACCTATGGACTCTGAAAAGCAAACTGAGCATTCTAGAGGGGACGGGTGTGGGGCGAATGGGTTAGCCTGGTGATGGGTATTAAAGAGGGCATGTACTTCACGGAGCACTGGGTGTTATACCCAAACAATGTACCTTGGAATACTACATCAAAAACTGATGATGTAATGTAAGGTTATTAATATGACATAATAAAAAAAGTATGCAATAAAAAAAAAAGAAAGAATTGAATCTCTTCCTGAAGACAATGGAAATAGTATCTTCAACACTGACTACATCTATTAGCTTTTGGGAACTACTAATTTACTGCATCTCTGATCCAACTGAAGTATTGAAAACTTGGTTACTTTTCATGGTTTCCTAAAGCTTTAGTCTTAGTTGTTATATAATGTTTTGGAGAAATAATTTATTATTCTCTCAGTGTATCCTGTTCAATAAATAAATTGTATAGACACATTGATTTTGTTAATTTCACAAAAATGTTAATTTTTTTAGGACCTTTGTCTATGTCTTTGATACTTTGAGATGTACAAATATGGTTAAGTATATAGATTTATGATTATAATTTGTAGAAATCTACAAATAATTGAGAAAGAGACCATTTCAGATAGGTTTTCTTTCTCGTTCCAAGGGTATAACATCATATGAAAAGTTGACCCTACTGAGGATAGTGTCACCTGATGCATTTTTCAGTTCTTAGAAATTCATGGAAGCAGAATAGGATACAAATATGTACATAGCTCCAAACATATTTACTAATTGAACATTGAGATTATTATATATCTTAATCATGCCAAATAATAATTATATTTTCCTTTTTTTTTTTTGGTCAAATGAAGAGTCAGATCTTTGTTCCACATCTGTGACTTTCTTTTTATTCTACATATTAGGAAACATTTTAGAGTAACTGAGTATTAGGGAAAAGTATCTGAGTGAATTTATCTGATGAAATGCATTTCTGGGAAAAGAGTATGCTCTTTTTCAATAAAACTGGAATTTTTGTCATTTGTGTTACCTCTTTCCCACCCTGCAATCTTCAGGATGCCCTTCTTTTTGTGTTTTTTACAAATTATAACCATAAATAAACTGAACACTGAAAAAAATTGGGTTGTTTACTTTTTTAACTTTTCAATAAGTTTAAGATTATAGCAACTTAGGACAAACTATGGGGGGAAAGATACAGATCCTGGTGTCATAAGGGACACCATATTCTTTTGTTAAGAATCAAGTTTACCTTTAAGAGGACATATTATATAATTGTTTCTCTGTAATTTTTTAATTTTTTGAACTAAATTAAAAAAGGTATGAACATGGTGGATCTTTTTGTGTATGTGTGTGTGTTATCTTCAATTTCTTTCATCGTTGTCTTATGGTTTTCAGGGTACAGGTTTATTTTTTTTATTTTTTATTGTTATGTTAATCCCCATACATTACATCATTAGTTTTAGAGGTAGTGTTCCATGATTCATTGTTTGTGCATAACACCCAGTGCTCCATGCAGAATGTGCACTCCTCAATACCCATCACCAGGCTAACCCATCCTCCCACCCCTTCCCCTCTAGAACCCTCAGTTTGTTTTTCAGAGTCTATCGTCTCTCATGGTTCGTCTCCCCCTCTGGTTTCCCCCTCCTTCATTCTTCCCCTCCTGCTATCTTCTTTTTTTTTTCTTAACATATATTGCATTATTTGTTTCAGAGGTACAGATCTGAGATTCAACAGTTTTACAGAATTCACAGCGCTTAACAGAGCACATACCCTCCACAGTGTCTATCATACAGTCACCCCATCCCTCCCACCGTCCCCCTCCAGCAACCCTCAGTTTGTTTCCTGAGATTAAGAATTCCTCATATCAGTGAG
>NW_027787406.1:0-287 GCF_054177405.1 Leptonychotes weddellii | reverse complement strand
AAAAAAAAATTAACTTTGAAAGACTAAAGAATCATGGTAAAAAAGCCATGGATTCTATGTGCAGTATTCCCCTAGTGCTGGAGTTCTGCCATTCTCATTGATCGGTAAACTTGGTCTTGGCTGGCTGTTCTCGCTGATCTTCTGGGGGGAGGGGCCTGTTGCCGTGGTTCCCAAATGTCTTGGCCGGAGGCAGAATTGCCCGCCCTTGCCCGGTCCGGGCTAAGTAATCTGCTCGGGTTTGCTCTCCGGAGCTTTTGTTCCCTGCAAGCTTTCTGTACAGCTTTGGA
>NW_027787405.1:0-287 GCF_054177405.1 Leptonychotes weddellii | reverse complement strand
CATAATGCCCCTGAGGTCCATCCATGTTGTTGCAAATGGTAGGTTTCATTCTTTTTTTTTTTCTTAGTGGTTGCATAATATTCCTCTGTGTGTGTGTGTGTGTGTGTGTGTATCATATTTTCTTTATCCATTCATCCACTGATGAACACTATGTTGTTTCTAGATTTTGGCTATTGTAAATAATGCTGCAATGAACAAGGGGGTGCATATATTTATTCAAGTTAATGTTTTAATTTTCTTTGGATAAAAATACAGAAGTGGAATTGTTGGATAATACAGTAGTTCTA
>NW_027787404.1:0-287 GCF_054177405.1 Leptonychotes weddellii | reverse complement strand
TGTTATGCACAAACAATGAATCATGGAACACTTCATCTAAAACTAATGATGTAATGTATGGGGATTAACATAAGAATAAAAAAATTTTAAAAAAAAGGGGGGGTCACACAGGGGCACCTGGGTGGCTCAGTCAGTTAAGCTTCTGACTCTTGATTCCGGCTCAGGTCAAGATCTCAGGTTTGGGAGATTGAGCCCCACCTCAGGCCTCGCACTGGGCATGGAACCAGCTTAAGATTCTCTGTCTTCCTCTCTCTGCCCTCCCCACCTCCCTCTTGAGCGCATGCGCG
>NW_027787403.1:0-287 GCF_054177405.1 Leptonychotes weddellii | reverse complement strand
GCGGCGAGAAGGAGGCTGCCCTGCCTAAGCATTCGCGTGCCGAGAGAGAGAGAGCACTGTCACCCCAAAGATCTGTCCCAGTGAAAACATCCTGTAGGAAGGAAGGTGAAATCAAGACACTTTCTTTGCCTGAAGGAAAACCAGGAGAATTTGTTCTCAGCACACTTCCCTAAAATGATGAATGACCAAAGGAAGTTCCCCGGAGAAATAACAGAAGAAAACCTGGAACATCAGGGATGAAGAAAGAACAGGAAGAGTAAAAATATGGGTAAATATAATAGACTCTC
>NW_027787402.1:0-287 GCF_054177405.1 Leptonychotes weddellii | reverse complement strand
CCTCACGGCCGCGGGGCGGCAGAGGACGGGCCGCGGGAGACGGGCACGCACCCCTGCACGCTCCCCCTCCCCCTGCGAGGACAGGCCAGCGCTGCCCACGGTCACCACCACCCGTCAGCACAGCAGAGGTTGCTGGCCCTCGATCGAATCCAGCAGGCCCGGGCCCAGAACTATTTCTAGAATGTTCCCAGCAGTGCTCCTGGGCCACGTCCACCTTTCACTGCTTTCTGGCAAGTGATTCATTCCCTGCTGTTCGTCGTCCGTCCTCTGTCTTATCGGTCACGTAC
>NW_027787401.1:0-287 GCF_054177405.1 Leptonychotes weddellii | reverse complement strand
ATTAACAGACTTCTTAACTTCCAACTATTTTACATTTCCCAATCATGGCACATCATTCTTAAATATGCTTTCTGCATTATGTTGGCTATTATTCAGGGTTTTCTCATTAATGTTGCAGGGAATATCTGCTGCCTGGGTGCCAATAACCTCTGGCAAAGATATGCACGAATAAGCAGGAAAATGTGTTCACAGAAGCTCATGCAAGGGGCGTCCAGAGGCAAAGGGTCCTCTAAGGAACTGGAAGGGCAGAGACCCTGTACACCAAACAGACTCCTCAAAACCACAGC
>NW_027787400.1:0-287 GCF_054177405.1 Leptonychotes weddellii | reverse complement strand
GTGCCATACTTTTAACTAGAGTTTTGCAAGGCTTTTTAAAATGTTGATGCTGGATTTTAGAATGCATTAACATCATTATCTTCTTAAACAAAGAATATATTGTTAACTGCTCATGATGACTAGAATATTATCATTATCATCATTATGATACTATTACCCTACAGTGATAGAGCTTTGCATTTTGTTGTTTTTTTTTTTTAAAGATTTTATTTATTTATTTGAGAGAGAGAATGAGAGAGAGAGCACATGAGAGGGGGGAGGGTCAGAGGGAGAAGCAGACTCCCTGC
>NW_027787399.1:0-287 GCF_054177405.1 Leptonychotes weddellii | reverse complement strand
GGCTCCCCACTGAGCAGGGAGCTGGATGCGGGGCTCGATCCCAGGATGCTGGGATCATGACCTGAGCCAAAGGCAGACGCTTAACAACTGAGCCACCCAGGCACCCCACTAATCTGACTTTTAAAATAAAAAATAAACTTAAATGCCATCACCCAAGACAGAAAATAATAGTAATAAAATGAGCTGATAAGAATAAACTCTTAATATGGTCAGATCAGCACAGACCTTGACTGACCTTCCTGGAAAAGACTTTGTGAGGGACTATCTCATCCTAATACCTCACACAG
>NW_027787398.1:0-287 GCF_054177405.1 Leptonychotes weddellii | reverse complement strand
GCCCGATGCGGGACTCGATCCCGGGACTCCGGGATCATGACCTGAGCCGAAGGCAGTCGCTTAACCAACTGAGCCACCCAGGCGCCCTTAAAATCCATTGTTTTAAATACACAATTCAGTGGGTTTTTAATATACTTCCATAGTTGTGCAATCATTACCATAATCTCATTTTAGAACATTTTATAACCTCCAAAAGAAACCTGTACCTATTAGTTGTCACTCCCATTCTCCCTCTCTCCAGCCCCTGGCAAGCACTGAGCTACTTTGTCTCTCTGGATTTGCCTATT
>NW_027787397.1:0-287 GCF_054177405.1 Leptonychotes weddellii | reverse complement strand
GGCGCCTGGGTGGCTCAGTCGGTTGAGCGACTGCCTTCGGCTCAGGTCATGATCCCGGAGTCCTGGGATCGAGCCCCACATCGGGTTCCCGGCTCGGCGGGGAGCCTGTTTCTCCCTCTGACCTTCCCCCCTCTCATGCTGTTTCTCTCTCGCTCGCTCTCTAATAAATAAATAAAATAAAAATCTTTAAAAAAAAAAACAAACAAACAAAAAAAAACCTAACCATGCCTCTTGATCATCTGTCCAATTATTCTCCGTATTCCGCTATGATCTTTATAAAACACAAA
>NW_027787396.1:0-3359 GCF_054177405.1 Leptonychotes weddellii | reverse complement strand
TTTTTTTTTTTAAGATTTTATTTATTTGACAGAGAGAGACAAAGTGAGAGAGGGAACACAAGCAAGGGGAGTGGGAGAGGGAGAAGCAGGCTTCCCGCGGAGCAGGGATCCCGATGCGGGGCTCGATCCCAGGACCCTGGGATCATGACCTGAGCCGAAGGCAGATGCTTAACGACTGAGCCACCCAGGTGCCCCAATAAATAAAATCTTAAAAAGAAAAAAAAAAAAAAAAAGAAGTGCAAGGGTTCCCAAGTCAACAAAGAGAATAGGATACTTATGTTAACTGACACGCAGAAGTCTCCATAAGTCTTTAGGATTTTGAAATATCCTTACTGAAACTTTCACTGCAAGAGACAAATGAAAATTAAAAAAAATATGTGGTACCTAAAACAAAAGATTCTAAGACTGACATGATTCCTACTACTCCTAAATATCCTCCTTTACCTGAGCACTCACAGTCTACTAATCCTCTATCTGAGCTGTCTTTCTACTCTGAAGAGACCACAAGACTATGAACAAAAATCCACCAACTTAGTGGGCTTACAGCTATAATAGCGCCAAAGCCAGAATCCTGAAACACCTAGTCCATCCTCCTCTGTTATACCCTCCAGTGGTCCATCATAAAAACACTGGCCCAGAAATTGGGGTTGAATTTGTAATCAACTAGGCCACTAAAAGAAAAACTGTCCTTGAAGTTTTTATCAAATTCTTCTACACCAACCCAATGCCCCCATAACCACCCTCAAATGAAGTCCCCCATATAAGCCCTTTTTAGGGTTGAAGGATTCCAAAATATTCTATGGTAAACTGCTACCAGTTATTCCCTTAAAGAGCCAAGGGGAAACTAAAATTAAAATTAATGTAATATCTCACAAATTTGGGGAGATACTATGTTTTGGGGCTATATTCTCTACTTAAATTCACTTGCTCTGGAGCCTGCTGATAGAATGCTGGAAAAAGTGGCTGAAGCTGGAAAAGGGTAAGCATTCTTACCAGTCAGTTCTCCTGAATCTTCCTTTCTGGAGAAAGGAAGGTAAAATTTTACATTATCCATTCAGTTCCAAATTTGTATTCTTGTGAATTTGGGCTTGGCATACTTTTTGGTTATGGATCGTTTTTCTCCCAGAAACAGCTGTTGCCTTCTTGTTTTGCTTCTTGTTTTGTGTCCTGAAAATTTGGCTTGCCCTGGACATGCAGGTTGTTGGTTCTTGCGTACGCAGGCAGCTCAGCCATCAGGTTGTGGGTCCAGAAATATGGCCAGCCAGAAATGTGGATTGCACTTCATTTGCAGCTAGATATGGCAGGACAGAAATGTAGGTTACACTCAATCTGCAGCTAGGGTCCTACTGACTGTTAGCTCTCAGAGGAAGTCTCTCTTTCTTTAGGCTCTCTTTTGGAGTGACTCTGGATCTTGGGAGGGCAGAATCTGCTGCACCCTCTTTAAAGGAGGTCTTTTGTGCACATGAGGTTTTCAATATTGCCAGGAATGTTTATTCTTTGTCCCAGCTGAAACTTGACAAGGCATTTGAAAGTTGATTTTGTTTATTTATTTGTTTGTAGCTCTCTGGTCAGAAATTGACCAAATTAGAAGCTGATACTCAGAGCATGACAGGAACTCTTTTTAGGCCTTCTTCCCTAAGCTAAAATGAAACTATGTACCCAAAGGGAAAAATAAACATTCTACAGACAACTAGAACATTAGGAATATTTGATTTCTATTTAGTTGAAGATCTTCTTTCTGAAATAAAGAAGCCAACTGTAGTTGGTTGATACTCAGGATGCAACCTAATTCGTTGAGGACCATTTGTTTTACAAATTGAGTCTTTACAAGAACAGAAAATGTCCACTTATCCTTTTTACCAATCCCCAAACACCCACTATTCATCTCAAAAAAACTTAAGAGCATTGTAAAAATTGTGGACTTGGCAAACGAAAATCCTTCCTGGAGGAACTTGCATCTTTCACTGTGCCTTTGAGATATAAATTTTATACCTGGTGTTCTCTAGAAAGTGAGGGCATCTCTTTGAAATCCAAACTTCAGGGAGATAAATCTTATCAGAGAAAAATAAAAATAGGGGAGGCTATTTAAAAAAAATAGACAAATGAAAAATTTTAAAAATCTTTGCCACAAATATTAGTGAAAAAGTTAACCCATTAACTTAGTTCATCTGCCAGAAACACAGTTTGGACCCAACTCTCCTTTTATATAAACTAGTGAGTTTTTGCATTATCGTGTCTGTCTCATGGCTAAAATTTTAAAACAAAAGTAATAAGATCTTTGTTTGTATTTGTTTATATATTTATGTATGTCCATGTATGTATGTTATAGATATGTGGTATTTGTTTCTACTCCAGATGGTATTGTCAAAATTAATTTATAAACAGCTCCTTTTAGATGGCTTTAAAAAATTAAGCATTTATAATGATCAAGTATACTTACGGAAATATAAAAACTAGAGGGGGGTAAGATGGCAGAGTAGTAGGGGACCCTATTTCAACTGGTCCCCGGACTTGAGCTGGATGTCTCCCAGACCACTCTGAGCACCCAGGAAACCAGCCTGAGATGTAAGAAGATCTGGATCTCTACAAACAGAATATCGCAGGCGGTTGGTTTTGAGGTACGAAGCGGGGAGCCGTGATTCCGCGGGCAGATATCGGAGGATAAACGGCAGCGGGAGGGTGCCTGGCCGTGGGGATCCTACACCACCGGTGAACGACAGCCTCGCTCACTGGGGACGGGCACAGACTCGCAGACTGGTAGCGGCGGGGAAAGGACTTTAGGGCAGCCCCCGGGGCAGAAACCCGGAGCGGCGGGGTCGAGTGCACACGAACTGGGAGCGGCTGGCCGTTTTAGAAGCACAAAGGGCAGAGACGTGCCCTGAACTGGAGGCAGGACTGGGAGCACTGTGGAGGGGCGCACAACCCAGGACTCTGCAGTTTATAGCAGCACAGACAGAAACAGAGACAGTGTGGCCTGGAGAGCTCACTGAAGAACAGACTGCGGTCTCTCTGCTCTGAGGCAGAGGGTTGGAAACAGTCTCTTCTGCTCTGACTCGCAGAAGAGATGCAGAAAGCCACCAGGGAAAGCCGCCAGAGAACAAAAGCCCCAAAGACTGATTCCCGCTGAGCCCATCCCCTTCCACAGGGGGGCAGGGCAACTCCGCCCAAACAGTGTTGCCTGAGTAACAGCATGGCAGGCCCCTCCCGCAGAGGACAGGCTGGGAAAACAAGAGGCCAGCAACCCTAAGGACCCAAGAAAACAGGTGCATCTTGCTTGGGTTCTGGTCAATAATTTGGACTCTACACATTCCCTCAAACACCCATCAACAGAATGACTAGGAGGAGGAGCCCCCAAAATA
>NW_027787395.1:0-287 GCF_054177405.1 Leptonychotes weddellii | reverse complement strand
AGAGTAGGTTCGACTTCATGACGCGTGACAATTATGCGGTTAAAGTGGTTCTGCGAGCTTTTTAATTTATGTGTTATTTATGTGCCGTGACTTCACTCCGTGGGCAGTGCGTCTGGGAGGCTCAGCTCGCGTCTCCGCCAGCAGGCAGCCCGGGCGCGGTTTCCGCAAGCTTCACGCGGGTGTGGAGGACGGTGCCTGGTACACAGTAAACACTTAATTAGTGTTATTTATGGTTTTAATTTACTATTACTACTTCAACTACAAGTATTCGAGGCTTCCAAATTTAA
>NW_027787394.1:0-287 GCF_054177405.1 Leptonychotes weddellii | reverse complement strand
ATGCTGAACAGAAGGAAGGAAATGGACTCCAATGATGGAGAAAGAATAGATTTTGAAGATGTGAAGAAAGTTGATAGTATTTTTTTTTTATCGAAGGATATATGTACTTTTTTCAACATTTTTTTTCTTAATTTTTTAATTTTTTAAAATTTTATTATGTTAATCACCATACATTACATCATTAATTAATTAATTAATTTATTTATTTTTTAATTTTTTTTTATTCTTATGTTAATCCCCATACATTACATCATTAGTTCTAGATGAAGTGTTCCATGATTCATTGT
>NW_027787393.1:0-287 GCF_054177405.1 Leptonychotes weddellii | reverse complement strand
AAATCTGGTAACACACCACATTCCAGGGTCTTTCTGCTCAGTCACTCTGCTTGGTTCTTGATAAAACTACTATACAGTTTTCAATCATCAGTAAATCAAAGACTTTGCCTTTAGAGTTGCCATTGTGTGTACTTATCTATATTTAAATAGAAGCAATTGAAAAATGAACACTGCCCGCCCTTCTATTCTTTTTTTTTTTTATATACTTACGTTAATCCCCATACATTACATCATTAGTTCTAGATGAAGTGTTCCATGATTCATTGTTTGTGCATAACACCCAGTGC
>NW_027787392.1:0-287 GCF_054177405.1 Leptonychotes weddellii | reverse complement strand
TATCTTATGGTTTTGGGTGCAATTGTAAATGGAATAGACTCCTTAATTTCTCTTTCTTCTATCTTGTTGTTGGTGTATAGAAATGCATCTGAATTCTGTGCATTGATTTTATATCCTGTCACTTTACTGAATTCCTGTATGAGTTCTAGCAGTTTTGGGGTGAAGTCTTTTGGGCTTCCCACATAAAGTATCATATCATCTGCAAAGAGTGAGAGTTTGACTTCTTTGCCGATTCGGATGTCTTTTATTTCTTTTTGTTGTCTGATTGTTGTGGCTAGGACTTCTAG
>NW_027787391.1:0-287 GCF_054177405.1 Leptonychotes weddellii | reverse complement strand
GGAGCACTGGGTGTTAGGCACAAACAAGGAATCATGGAACACTTCATCTAGAACTAATGATGTAATGTATGGGGATTAACATAAGAATAAAAAAAAAAAAGAAATAACACAACTCCCAGGGGCACCTGGGTGGCTCAGTCAGTTAAGCATCCAAGTCTTGGTTTTGGCTCAGGTTGTGATCTCAGGGCCATGAGACTGAGCCCCACATTGAGCTCCATGCTCATTGGGAGTCTGCTTGTCCCGCTCCCTCTGCTCCTCCCCCTGCTCATGCTCTCTCTCTCAAATAA
>NW_027787390.1:0-287 GCF_054177405.1 Leptonychotes weddellii | reverse complement strand
GGAAGCCTGCTTCTCCCTCTCCCACTCCCCCTGCTTGTGTTCCCTCTCTCACTGTGTCTCTCTGTCAAATAAATAAATAAAATCTTTAAAAAAAAAAATTAAAAAAAAAAAGAAAAGGTAATAACTACAGGGTTTTATTTTTCTTCTTCAGAAAACAGAAGTATTATTTCAAAGAACACTTGTGGAATATTATATAATGTATGCATGTAGGTTTACATGCACATATTTACAACCATAATTTTCTTTGATTTCCTGAACCACCTTATGAGCTAAGTACAGTAACCCTA
>NW_027787389.1:0-287 GCF_054177405.1 Leptonychotes weddellii | reverse complement strand
TTTTGATTGGGGCATTTAGCCCATTTACATTCAGGGTAACTATTGAAAGATATGAATTTAGTGTCATTGTATTGCCTGTAAGGTGACCGTTACTGTATATTGTCTCTGATCCTTTCTGGTCTATGTTACTTTTAGGCTTTTTCTTTGCTTAGAGGACCTCTTTCAATATTTCTTGTAGGGCTGGTTTGGTGTTCACAAATTCTTTTAGTTTTTGTTTGTCCTAGAAGCTTTTCATCTCTCCTTCTATTTTCAATGACAGCCTAGCTGGATATAGTATTCTTTGCTGC
>NW_027787388.1:0-287 GCF_054177405.1 Leptonychotes weddellii | reverse complement strand
ATGACCTGAGCTGAAGGCAGTCGCTTAACCAACTGAGCCACCCAGGCGCCCCGTACTGTCGGTATTTTTATGGAGACTTCATCACTGAGGCCTGATCAGTCATTAACTCGGTCTCTAGTCCCTCTTTCCCTCCCAGAGGATGGGGGTAGGGCTGAACGTTCAAAGCTACTAATCATGGCTTGATCCTTCTAGTGACCAGTCTCTATCATGAAGCTATTCAGAATCCCAGCAAGAGTTGCCTCATTAGAACAAAAGACACTCCTATCACCCAGGAAATCCCAAGGGAT
>NW_027787387.1:0-287 GCF_054177405.1 Leptonychotes weddellii | reverse complement strand
AGAATTATTGGGATCCCTGAAGGGGGTGGAGAGAGAGGACTAGAAGATATATTTGAGCAAATCATAGCTGAGAACTTCCTTAATCTGGGGAATGATATAAACATTCGTGTCCTAGAGGCAGAGAGGACCCATCCCAAGATCAAGGAAAAGAGGCCAACACCCTGGCATGTGATAGGAAAACTCGCAAATCTTTAGAACCCAGGAAACCATCTTAAGGGCAGTTAGGGGGAAGAAATTCCTTACGTACAGAGGGAGGAACATCAGAATAACGTCAGACCTATCCACAG
>NW_027787386.1:0-287 GCF_054177405.1 Leptonychotes weddellii | reverse complement strand
GATACTCCAGCTCTCTTATAGCTACTATTTGCATGGCATATATTTTTTCTGTAAAACTCAACCTATTTGTGTCTCTGATTCTAATGTGTTTCTCTTGTGGAGTGTTGGATCTGGATTTTTTTGATCCAGTCTTAGAATCTCTGTTATTTGCTTAGAGTGCTTTGTTCACTCACATATAATGTGATTATTGATATAGCTGTATTATTGGCTAATTTGCATTTCTTTTCTTTTTTTTTTTAATTCTTATGTTAATTCCCATACATTACATCATTAGTTCTAGATGAAGT
>NW_027787385.1:0-3360 GCF_054177405.1 Leptonychotes weddellii | reverse complement strand
AACTCGGGGCCCCGCTTCTCAGTGAGCCCCCAGAGAAAAGCCGTCAGTCACTCCCGTCTCCCCGGTCTCCGGCCGCACTCCGTGCTCACCCGGCCTGTGACCGCGCATTTCTATCTCTGGCACCCGACCCCGGGTGGAGTCTCCCAACCCAGCAGATCCCTGCGGTGCACTCTCGCGCGGCTCCTCCAGGGGGAGGAAGGTGAGTCTCCCTGATCTGCCGCTTGTTGGGTCCCTGCTGGAGGAGCAGTGGCCCGACTGTGCCGCGGATCATGGTTTATGACAACCCCGAGCTGAGAGCCTGCGCTTGGGCTCCGCCTCTGCAGCCGGCTTCCCTGCTCCGTTACCTGGGAGCTCTGCCACACTCAGGCACCCCTGGTCTTTCTGTGACCCCGAGGGTCCTGAGACCACACTGTCCCGGAGGGCTCCACCCTCCGCTTAGCCTCCAGAGTGACGTCCCTCAGCGGAGCAGACTTTTAAAAGTTCTGATTTTGTGCTCCGTGGTTCTATCACTTGCCAGAAACGGCCGACGGAGGCCCCTCCCCCACCGTCTATCCTCCCGATTATCCCCTCGGATTCACTTCTCTGCACGTCCTACCTTCCAGAAAGTGGTCGCTTTTCTGATGAGAGAGTTGTTGCTCTTCTTTTCTTTGATCTCCTATTGAGTTTGTAGGTGTTCAGAATGGTTTGATCCCTATCCAGCTGAATTCCTGAGAGGAGATGAAATCCAGGTCTCCTACTCCTCCGCCATCCCCAATTCACCGTTACATATAACCTTAAGAATTACACTGTCAAGTCTATAGAGTCAAGGTTTCTGGTTTTCCCTTACAATTTGTCCACAAGATAGAGAAGTTATTTTATTTAAAATATTCATGCAGGGGCGCCTGGGTGGCTCAGTCGTTAAGCACTCAGGTTATGATCCCAAGGTCCTGAGATCAAGCCCCACATTGGGCTCCCTGCTCGGCGGGAAGCCTGCTTCTCCCTCTCCCACTGCCCCTGCTTGTGTTCCCTCTCTCGCTGTGTATCTCTCTGTCAAATAAATAAATAAAATCTTTAAAAAAATATCCATGCAAATTTAATGCCAGTATGTTACAAGATAGGTTTAACATTAAATTATAAGACACAAGACATGAGAAGACTTTTCTGACTCTGCACCTTTTCATTTCAATGTAGTATAGAGGTTCATTGCTGTGTTATTTTAGTGCTTATTTTTTTTCCAGGATGAGATAGGAAATTGTTTCTTTCCTCTTGAGAGCATTAAAATTTTCATGAAACTTAACACTCATTGAAAAAAATCATTGTATATATCCATTTTGAACAACAGTCATTATAATTGGAATCTAAGGAGGGGTGGGAATGCATAAAAGGAGTTTTCCCTAAGTCTTTCTCTATGGCAAAGTTGCTAAAAATATTTACTTTTTTTTAAAAGTTTTTTTCATTTTTTTGATTTTTTATTATTACTCAGCCATCAGAAAGGATGAATACCTACCATTTGCATTGACGTGGATGGAACTGGAGGGGATTATGCTAAGTGAAATAAGTCAAGCAGAGAAAGACAATTATCATACGGTTTCACTCATATGTGGAACATAAGGAATAGTGCGGAGGACCACACGGGAAGGGAGGAAAAACTGAATGGGAAGAAATCAGAGAGGGAGACAAACCATGAGAGACTCTGGACTCCATGAAAAAAACTGAGGGTTACAGACGGGAGGGGGGTGGGAGGATGGGGTAGCAGGGTGATGGGTATTAAGGAGGTCATGTGTGGTGATGAGCACTGGGTGTTATATGCAACTAATGAATCGTTGAACACTAAAAACAAACAAACAAAAAATTAATTAATATATGGTTTACTCATGATGCCCTTTATAGAAAGGATCACTACATTTGCAAACAGAAGTCACAAAATGTATATTGCTAGGTATAAGAATGGCAAACTACTTCACTACATCATTTGCTCCAGTACCTAGATAAATTTAGCAAGTAGCAAAGAGATCTTGCCATCTAATCTAGAATATGCTTATTTATCTTGTTACCAGCAGGCAGAATATCATGTAGGCAATTGTAAACTGAAATGCACAGTGATAACCTAGTAACCTTATATTTTTGTAAGGAATGAAACTAAGAAATTGTCTTGAGAATTTGTTTATGTCAGGCTTGCTGAATTCATTTTGAATACATTTAAAAAGAGTATAAAAGATGAAACTAAGTCTGAGATAAAATTAACAAAGTGTTTATTTATAAACTTGTTGCATAGGAAACCATCTGCCTTAACTTTTGTTCCAGCAGAGATTCAAGGGTACTAAAAAGGAAGTAAGTTTTATAGAGTAAAGGGATGCAATAATGATACAGTATCTGATTGGCAAACTTTTAAGATTTTTTTTTTTAAATAAAGACTTTATAATTGGTCTTCAGGCACAGTTGACAATCCTAGGTTGTCTGTGAGGAGGCAAGTGAGCAGTTTGGGACATTTCAAAAGAGAGGACTGTTCAAAGATAGGAGCAGAAGGTTTTCTGCGGCTAGCCTTTTCCTCAAACAAGTCAGTGTCAATGGGTGCTTTTTTTAAATGAAAATGGTTCTTATGAGACACTGACTACCATGGTAGGCATCAGCCCATTACAAGTCCATACTTCCACTATGACTGGAAAGTGGCTAATATTCTGTACCAATGGCATTCCTAATGTTTTTACACTTATGGCAAGCACAAAATCACAAATTTCATGAGCCTGGCTGAAACAACACATGCAGAAGCATGCACACATACATGTACTGCTATACATTCATGTGTGTGCAAACACACACACATAAAACCCTCAACCTTGATCCCTTGTGTTCGAAGAGCTGCCTTATAGTAAACAACTATTTAAGTTGGTTACACTGATTAAAAGACATCTTGTAATGAATCCCAGGCAACAAGTCATAACATTATACAATTACCAGAGCAAATCATATAAAAAGAAAAATCTAATGCCAAATATATCACTGCAATACAGTCCAACTTCAGAATGTCTTTCATAGCTTGCAACACAGGTGCATTTTATTTTTGAAAGGACAGTGGTGAAAATAAAAGCAATAATTGGATTAAAGCTCATGGGTTAGAACTTTTGTTATATCAAAAGTGACCAAAGAATAGTTATTACTGGTTGAAGTAACTATTTTTAAAGATTTTAATAGCTATCCCTGGGTGGTTAGTGAGTATTGTGGTCAGAAGTATTATCATTAAATTAATTGCAGGGATTAATGTGGCTTTTAGTACTTACTTCCATAGTCATGCCTGGGGCTGGCCAACACTCTACCACTGCCACCATCTTCCTTTTTTTTTTTTTTTCACTTTTTTTTTCCTTTTTTTTTTTATTCTTATGT
>NW_027787384.1:0-287 GCF_054177405.1 Leptonychotes weddellii | reverse complement strand
CTGTGGGGTAAAATGAAGATATTTTCCTTATTTTTTTTGATGAGGAAACTGGACTGGCATGCAAGGTAACTTGCACAGGTAGAACTAGGAGATAAGACAAGTCCCTGGGATTTGTTTCTCTGGGATCAGCAAACAGCCCTTAGTAATAATTTTTTTTTTTGAAGATTTTATTTATTTATTTGACAGAGAGAGACACAGCAAAAGAGGGAACACAAGCAGAGGGAGTGGGAGAGGGAGAAGCAGGCTTCCCGCCGAGCATGGAGCCCGATGCGGTGCTGGATCCCAGG
>NW_027787383.1:0-287 GCF_054177405.1 Leptonychotes weddellii | reverse complement strand
GAAAAAGTACCATTTAACCAAATGCCTTTGGGAATTCCAAGAGTAAAAATCATAATGCTCACTAGGTAATATTTTTACATTTTCTCTCTTTTTTTTTGTAGGAATGTGTTTCTTTTTGAGCAACTTTAGTAAGGTATAATCGATATGAACTAACCTGCATATTTTGAAGTGTCTACTTTGACAAGTTTTGAGACATATATACACCCATGGCACCATCCATCTTCATGATCTAGAAAATGAACGTATATCCATCTCCCCCAAAGATATTTCTTGCTCCTTTATAAACT
>NW_027787382.1:0-287 GCF_054177405.1 Leptonychotes weddellii | reverse complement strand
AGAGGACTTCCCCTGAGGAATCCAGCCAGATGCCTGAAGAAGTGAGTGCATCTCAGTCCAATCAGCAAAAGTTTTATCCCCTTTTTGTTCTGGTTCAAGGTACCCAAATGGAAGAAACCCTTTGATAAGTAAATCACATCCTTGTAATTCCTAAGACAGCTCTTGACTCCAATTTCATGTTGGACAAATTGAGTAAAAGAAATCCTTTTTAGTAAAGAATCTGGAAAAGTTGATTGTGTCAGATTTCAGGAAAGAAAAGAAAGAGAGCATTAAAAGAATGGTAGCTG
>NW_027787381.1:0-287 GCF_054177405.1 Leptonychotes weddellii | reverse complement strand
CTGTTCTGGATCAGAGCCACTTTATCCAAAGCCAGTATTTTGAGGAGACATGGCCACCTGTGTTGTACAAATGGGAGGAGGTCTCCAATTGACTAAGAGATGCACTTGACCTGAGTCATCTTACTATTTCCTTGGGGTGGAGTTAATGTGTGGAGAGCTAACCCTCCTAGACACAAGGGCGCTATGGGTCTGTCACAGGCAAAGTGAGGAGGACAGGAACCTAGAGGGCTAACTGGTACACCGGCCCACCACACGAAGTGGCCCTAGGCATCTGGATACTTGGAACA
>NW_027787380.1:0-287 GCF_054177405.1 Leptonychotes weddellii | reverse complement strand
CTTACTGAATGGAGCACTGGGTGTTATACGCAAACAATGAATCATGGAACACTGCATAAAAAACTAATGATGTAATGTATGGTGATTAACATAATATAATAAAAAAATTATAATATGTAAAGAGCATAAGATATAGCCATGTATATGTAGATGGGGCATATTTAAGCAAGCCTGGCCACTTTTAGAAGTAGGAATATATTTTTTTTTTTGACTTTTATTACTTTTTAATTTTTTTATTATTTTTATTTGGAATATATTTCTAATGAAGGAGTGTTTGTTATTGTTTT
>NW_027787379.1:0-287 GCF_054177405.1 Leptonychotes weddellii | reverse complement strand
TTTCCTGACTTGTTAATTTTAGTCATTCTGACTGGTGTGAGGTGGTATCTCATTGAGATTTTGATTTGGATTTCCCTGATGCCGAGCAATATTGAGCACTTTTTCATGTGACAGACAAGCTTCTTATTCACATGGAACATAAATTCTAATATGGAAGGATGGAAAATAGACAATAGAAGTCAAAGAATTATATGGAAAAGAAAGAAAAAACAAATAAAAGATGGCAGTGAAACAAAGAGTAGCCAACAATGTTCAAAGATATGCAGTTATTCAATATGATAAACTGG
>NW_027787378.1:0-287 GCF_054177405.1 Leptonychotes weddellii | reverse complement strand
TCTCAGGCCCATCCCACTTATTATCTGCCTGGCCGTGGGCAGGCCTCGATCTCCCCAGCTAGGAAATGGGGTATGTACCCTGCTGAGCGTGACGCCTGGAGGCAGGAAGTCACTCAGCAAACAGGGCTGCTATTGGCACTAATGGGCACGTAGCCTCTGCTGGGGTTGTCCCACGGCAGGTCCCAGGGGGGTAGCTTCCGGGGGGGCAGATCTGCCTACACAGGGAGAGGGTAGCACTGGGGGGCGGTGTGCTCCCCCAGTGCCGATGGCAGGCTCTGCTCCGTGAA
>NW_027787377.1:0-287 GCF_054177405.1 Leptonychotes weddellii | reverse complement strand
GGCAGGCAGAGGGAGAGGTAGAAGCAGACCCCCCGCTGAGCAGGGATCCTGATGCAGGACTCGATCCCAGGACCCTGGGATCATGACTCGAGCCGAAGGCAGACTCTTAACCTACTGAGCCACCCAGGTGCCCTCTTTTGGACTATTTTTATAACTCCACTTTATCTCCTTCCTTTATTGTGTCTATTAATTATGTTTCTTTGTTTTGTTTTTATTGGTTCTTTAGGATTTATAGTATGTATCTTTAATTCATCGCAGCCTACCTTCAAGTAATATACCATTTCACA
>NW_027787376.1:0-287 GCF_054177405.1 Leptonychotes weddellii | reverse complement strand
GTGAGGTACTGCTCGGTGCCATGTCCGCCTCTGGGGATCCAGACCGGGCCCCAGGTGGCCAGGATAGCCCCGTGGGTGCGGCGGGGGCGTGGGCCCCGGAGGCCGGAGGCGGCAACGGGGTGGCCCTCGAGTCCGGGCCCCCTGGAATAGAGGTGGCCCTCGAGTCCGGGAGCCCCGGAATGGAGGTGGCCCTCGAGTCTGGGCCCGCCCAAATGGAGGTGGCCGTCGAGTCCGGGCTCCCCTGGATTGAGGTGGCCGGAATGGCGGGGCCCGTGGGAGGCCTCGAG
>NW_027787375.1:0-287 GCF_054177405.1 Leptonychotes weddellii | reverse complement strand
AGGGACTGACAGTTTTGCAAACCAGCAAGGAAGAAAATAATTAATCCTAGTTCTTGATAAAACCACAATAGAACAGGGGCGCCTGGGTGGCTCAGTTGGTTAAGCGACTGCCTTCGGCTCAGGTCATGATCCTGGAGTCCCTGGATCGAGTCCCGCATCGGGCTCCCTGCTCGGCAGGGAGCCTGCTTCTGCCTCTGACACTCCCCCCTCTCATGTGCTCTCTCTCTCTCATTCTCTCTGTCTCAAATAAATAAATTAAAAAAAAATCTTTAAAAAAAAAAAAAAAA
>NW_027787374.1:0-3360 GCF_054177405.1 Leptonychotes weddellii | reverse complement strand
GCTCTGGTAAGCGCTGTGAATTGTGCAAGACTGTTGAATCTCAGATCTGTACCTCTGAAACAAATAATGCAATATATGTTAAGAGAAAAAAAAAAAAGAAGAAGGTAGCAGAAGGGGAAGAATGAAGGGGGGGAAATTGGAGGGGTAGACGAACCATGAGAGACGATGGACTCTGAAAAACAAACTGAGGGTTCTAGAGGGGAGGGGGGTGGGATGTTGGGTTAGCCTGGTGATGGGTATTGAGGAGGGCACGTTCTGCATGGAGCACTGGGTGTTATGCACAAACAATGAATCATGGAACACTACATCTAAAACTAATGATGTAATGTATGGGGATTAACATAACAATAAAAAAAATAAAAAATAAATAGGATGGAGCACCTGTGTGGCTCAGTTGGCTAAGTGTCTGACTCTTGATTTTGGCTCAGGTTATGATCTCAGGATTGAGCCCTGCGTCAGGCTCCACGCTGGGCATGGAGCCTGCTTGAGATTTTCTCTCTCCCTCTGCCCCTTGCCCCACTCCTCTCTCTCCCTCACCCCAGAAAGAAAGGAAAGGAAAGGAAAAGAAAGGAAAGGTAAGGAAGAAAGAAAGAAATAAAAGTGGAAAGAAAAAAGAAAAGAAAGAGAAAATAGGATAGTAGAGTGATTGAGAGCAACAGGGACTCTAGAGTTAGGCTGTTTGGGTTTGAATTCTGGCTTTGGGGCTTCCTATTTATTTGACCTTGGGTAAGTTACTTAACTTCTTTGTTTCTTCATACCAAAATAGTTGTGTTTCCTCAAGTCAGAAGTTGTTTTGTTTTACTACCCAACCTTGGAAATATTGTTTAACTGTCCAGTGTTGGCTTGGAAAGTTTAGAGCCAATTTTATTTTTCCATTCAACGGATGTTTACTGAGTATTTACTACATGTCAAGCTTTGAGCTAGATACTGAAGATGTAAGAGAGAACAGAACAAACATGTTCTGCCTCATGGAACTTGCTCTAGATGAGGGTCTGGAGGTGGAAATATATAATAAACAAATACATGACCGCGTAAGTGCAACACCACCAATAACTAAGAGACCAAGGTAAAATTAAAGAGCCAGGAACTGATTTTGAACACAGTGAGTAGGGCAGGAACTTCTCTGAAAAGGTGACATTTAAACTGCGCTGCACCAAAACTGGTATGTTTCCAGTAGGAGGTACAATTTGTACAAAAGTTTCGAGCTGGGACTGAGCTTGACGTGATCAGGGGATAGAAAGCAGGCCAGAGAGACAGAAGAGTAGCAAGTGAGGTAGGGAGAAAAGCATGATGTTGAAATGCGAGCCATACAGGACTTTGAGTGCATGGTAAAGAATTTGGTTTCCATTCTAAATTTAATGGGAGGTTGTTAAAGATGTTCAGGAGAAAAATGATTGATCCTGCTTGTGTTGAGAGATCACTTTTGCTGCAGTGTAGAAGAAGCATTGAAGGGGCATGGAAGCAGGGAGAATAGTCAGGCGATGGGTGTCATAAGTCTGGAAAAAAGCAATTGGTAGCTCAACCACAGCAAGCCCACATATTCTGACAGAGATCATGCATTTCTGTCTTGTGCCCAGGGAGAAGAGGAGACTCTATGGTTTGGCTTAATTCTTATTTCCCTCCCCTTTCTTGGCTCACTTTTCACTTGTGCTCTTGTGTTATATGTTAGAGACACTTAAATTCTTTTTGGATATTCTATATAGTCTTAGAATCCTAGGATAGAGATGCCTCTTTGTTCCAAAGGTGATTCATTATATTGCTTAGAAAGAATAAATATTGTTTCTCAAGGGGTTTGGTGTTTCTGGGTAAATAAGAGAATTAAGTTGGGAGGACAGTTGGGACTTTTAGAGAAAGTGGATCCAGAAAACCCAAACTGCTACTAAGAACAATTTGTAAATGTAGGTCATGGAGCTCAGAAAGAAGTTTCTCTTTGACATTTCTCCTGGATTAAATGGAAGAGAGATACTGGGGAATTCTGTGACAGTTAGGGAAGCCTCCAGTTTGGTGCCTACAAAGAGAGGAGTTACAATTGTGGAACCAAGGGGTAAACATGGAGAGAGGGAAGTACGGCAGCAGACTGCTTCCTCAAAATCAGGATGGTTATGAGAGTGCTCTGGTTTGAACTTCAAGAACTTACTGGAAATTAATAATGTCATACACACATGCACAGGCATTTATTGGAAAGACATAGCAAATGTCTTTTGCAAGTGAGCTTGTGGCAAGTTGAAGTTCCATGATTATCCTTAAATCTGCTGTGGAATAGAGGCATTGACTGCCCAGTGTGGGTATGGACAGGGAGTGAATATCTGGCTGCTGTATCCATAATAGAAACGTACTGCTCCCCCTCTTCAGGCCAGCCCTCCCAGCCAGTCCAGTTTCCTTCCTTCCCAGCCAATGCACCACACATGCTTGCTAACTCTGTCCACTCTGTTTGCTCACTTACCCCAGAATCTCTGTCTCTTCATTCTTAGTATCATGTCATAGCTCAGGCCTCTGACTGGGCCTTTGACAGCCTTGGATACTTCATTTGACTCAACTATCTTCCTGTTTTATTGAGCAGTGAGATCATAATTTAATGACCTTAGACATACCGTATATGGAGTAAAATGTTTGTTAAATTTGATTACTTACTAGCATTTTTAGAAAATTAACAATTTGTAGAGATATATATTTGTATGCATGAAATATGGATGTATATATATAGAGATAGATGATATAGACATAGAGATAAACACACATATCAGAGTGTTTGCATGGGAAAGAGATCAATAATGCCTGTATGTCTATTGGATATAAATTAGCTGCAGCCTATGAAGAAGGGACCGAGGAAACAGGAGGGGAAGAGTAAAGAACTAGAGCTGACAAAGAGTAGAAGCAAAGATGCCCACATACCTCTGACTTTTTTTTTTTAATTTTTTATTGTTATGTTTATCACCATACATTACATCATTAGTTTTAGACGTAGTGTTCCATGATTCATTGTTTGTGCATAACACCCAGTGCTCCATGCAGAACGTGCCCTCTTTAATACCCATCACCAGGCTAACCCATCCTCCCAACCCCCCACCCCTCTAGAACCCTCAGTTTGTTTTTCAGAGTCCATCGTCTCTCATGGTTCGTCTACCCCTCCAATTTCCCCCCCTTCATTCCTCCCTCCTGCTATCTTCTTCTTTTTTTTTTCTTAACATATATTGCATTATTTGTTTCAGAGGTACAGATCTGAGATTCAACAGTCTTGCACAATTCACAGCGCTTACCAGAGCACATATCCTCTCCAGTGTCTATCACCCAGTCACCCCATCCCTCCCACCCCACCCCCCACTCCAGCAACCCTCAGTTTGTTTCCTGAGATTAAGAATT
>NW_027787373.1:0-287 GCF_054177405.1 Leptonychotes weddellii | reverse complement strand
AAAAAGAGTATCACCAGAGCAGAGAGCAGGAGGGCAAGTAGGAGGAGATGAGGTCAGAGAGACAATAAAGGGGGCAAGATCATCTAGGAAAAGAGTTAACTAACTATAGCCTAGGGTCATATGTGATCCGCCACCTCTTTTTGTAAATAGTTTTCTCAGAGCCACAGCCATGCCCTTTGGTTTACACGTCGTCTATGGATGCTTTCAAACTACAACAGCAGAGTTAAGTAGTTGCAACACAGACCATTTAGCCCCACTAGGCCAAAATATTTGCCATCTGGCCCTTT
>NW_027787372.1:0-287 GCF_054177405.1 Leptonychotes weddellii | reverse complement strand
CCTCTTACCCTGTTGATGGGAATGCAAGCTGCTACAGCCACTCTGGAAAACAGTATGGAGGTTCCTCAAAAAGTTGGAAATAGAGCTACCCTATGACACAGCAATTGCACTACTAGGTATTTACCCCAAAGATAAAGATGTAGTGAAAAGAAGGGGCACATGCACCCCAATGTTCATAGAAGCAGTGTCCACAATAGCCGAACTGTGGAAGAAGCTGAGATGTCCTTCAACAGATGAATGGATAAAGAAGATGTGGTGCATATATACAATGAAATATTACTCAGCCA
>NW_027787371.1:0-287 GCF_054177405.1 Leptonychotes weddellii | reverse complement strand
CCAAACGCTCCCCAGCGCACAGAGGCATGGGACAAAGAAATGATAGCGGTGAGAAAGCAGATGGTAGTTAGAAAAGATAGAGAGCAAGGATCCAACCTAACAATTACATGTGAATTTAAGAAAAATGCCAAGCAATTGGGATGGATACAATAAACAAAGGCAAATTGAACTATAATGTCTGGACTGAAAAAAAACAAACAAAAAAGTCCCCCAAACCTGGTAAATATGTATTGGAAAAGCTCATCAATTCTGAAAAGAGATGCTATGCCACGCTATATCTTGGCCAA
>NW_027787370.1:0-287 GCF_054177405.1 Leptonychotes weddellii | reverse complement strand
TCGGCAGGAAGCCTGCTTCTCCCTCTCCCACTGCTTGTGTTCCTGCTCTAGCTATCTCTCTCTCTGTCAAATAAATAAATAAAATCTTAAAAAAAAAAAAAAAGAATTTCAACAGTATGAGTATATTATCTATCCACTATAAAGTTTTAAAGTTAAAAAAGTCAAACAACATCAATATGATTTAACGATTGGCGGGATGGAGGTAGGCAGGAGGAGAGGGAGAGGGGGAAGTCAACAATAACTCTGAGATCACTAGTCTGGATGACTGGATTAGCTAAAATACAGAC
>NW_027787369.1:0-287 GCF_054177405.1 Leptonychotes weddellii | reverse complement strand
AAACGTCTTATTTCATGACAAATAACCAAGTTAATTATGTACTCATCACATACATCCATTTCAAGCACTGGGTTCTACAATTCTGTCCCCCAGTCTCCCTTGACATGATTCCTTCTTCACCACTGCTGCTCACTTCACCCTCATCTGTAGACTGCAATAGTGCAATAGATTCCTAACTGGCTCTCCCAGTTAGGCTGTCGTATGGCTGCCAGGATGACCTTTCTAAGATTCAATGTCATTTTCTGTGGCCTCCCCAACATCTGTATGATTGATTGCAAACTCTTTAT
>NW_027787368.1:0-287 GCF_054177405.1 Leptonychotes weddellii | reverse complement strand
GATATTTACATGAATAACTATGAAACACTATTTTGAGATCTGTGTTTTAAATGTGAAGGAATAGACATCAGAAAACAGGTAAGTAGATGGTAACATCCTGCACAAATGTTTTTGTAACTTGCTTTATTCACTCAACATTGTTTTTGAGATTTGTGTCAATACATGTAGATCTAGCCCATTAATTTTTATTTATTTATTTTTTTATTCTTATGTTAATCCCCATATATTACATCATTAGTTTTAGATGAAGTGTTCCATGATTCATTGTTTGTGCATAACACCCAGTG
>NW_027787367.1:0-287 GCF_054177405.1 Leptonychotes weddellii | reverse complement strand
GACACTTGTAATAGAAGATAGTGCAGGGCAGAACTAGGGGTAAGAAAGAAGGGAGGGTAGTATCCAGTTTTAGATTATTATGGATGGTGCTGCCTTGAACATTATAGTACATGTCTTTTGGTGACATATATATACATTTCTCTTGGGTATATACCTAAGAGTGGTATTACTGAATAGTCCATATATATATATTAGGTTATGTTTGTAACATTTTAAAAATACAAAATGCTAAAGAAAGGTGCCTGGGTGGCTCAGTTGGTTAAGCGACTGCCTTTGGCTCAGGTCAA
>NW_027787366.1:0-287 GCF_054177405.1 Leptonychotes weddellii | reverse complement strand
CTCCCGAATATCGCCTCGGATTCCCTTCTCCGCACTTCCAGAAAGTGGTCGCTTTTCTGATGAGAGAGTTGTTGCTCTTCTTTTCTTTGATCTCCTGTTGAGTTTGTAGGTGTTCAGAATGGTTTGATCCCTATCCAGCTGAATTCCTGAGAGGAGAGGAAATACAGGTCTCCTACTCCTCCGCCATCTTGCTCCGCCCCTCATATTTCAGAAGTTTGACAGAAATAACTATCAGGCTTTAGAGTTTGTGAAATAGTATAAATAAATCAGTCCATCATAATTTCTAC
>NW_027787365.1:0-287 GCF_054177405.1 Leptonychotes weddellii | reverse complement strand
CTCATCTCCCTTCCAAGACTGATGAAACAGTAAAGACAATGATGGAAGTATTCTGAGGAACGTAAAGAATTATATGAAAGTCTCCCAACATGATGTTGAAATAGTTGCTGTCCAGCAAAGTCAAGGACCTGGACCGGGCTCCCGCTCCATAACTCATGAGGTGAGTGACCCGGGGCAAGTTAATCTCTTAATCTTCATGCGTGTGGAATGCCTCCACAGAATAACACAGGCTGGGTGGCTTGAACAACAGAAATGTGCTACCCACAGTTCTGGAGGTGAAGTCCAAG
>NW_027787364.1:0-287 GCF_054177405.1 Leptonychotes weddellii | reverse complement strand
CTACTCCCACCTCTTGAAATATAGTCACAATGCAAATATATAAAGTAATATTTTCCCATGTGCATCTAAAATAACCCAAGAACCCCGCGTCTTCCTGTGGGAGCAGCCCTTCTCTGAGAAAGGGTCGCAGTCCGCCAAGCCCAGCGGGGGCACGGGGCCTGTGAGTTTGGCTCTCGAGGATGCACGTCACCCTCCCTGCTGAGCGAGGTTGCTGGCCGCGTTCTCTAGCTGTGGCTGCAGACCACCCGTCACTTGGACCTGAACTTCCAGGGGCCCCAGCTGGAATT
>NW_027787363.1:0-3360 GCF_054177405.1 Leptonychotes weddellii | reverse complement strand
TTCTATTTTCATGGATTCTGAGTTGTTTTTCCCTGGCCTTCTCTTTTCCCTTTTTATCTATTATATTGTCTTCCAGGTCACTTATTCTCTCTTCTGCCTCAGTTACCCTAGCTGTTAGATTATCTAGATTGGATTGGATCTCACTGATAGCATTTTTAAGTTCTGCCAATTCACCTTTTATTTCTGCCCTTAGAGACTCTATGTTGCCATTAATTGATTTCTCCATTCTAGCCATTGTCTTCACAATTGCTAGCCTGAATTCCATCTCTGACATCTTGGTTATGTCTGCATCCAATTGTAAATCTGCAGCATAAGTCATAATCTCTGAGTCTTTTCTATTTTGGGGGCTCCTCCTCCTAGTCATTCTGTCGATGGGTGTTTGAGGGAATGTATAGAGTCCAAATTATTGACCAGAACCCAAGCAAGATGCACTGGTTTTCTTGGGACCTTAGGGTTGCGGGCCTCTTGTTTTCCCAGCCTGTCGTCTGTGGGAGGGGCCTGCAGCACTGTTACTCAAGCAACCCTGTTTGGGTGGAGTTGCCCTGCCCCCCTGTGGTGGGGGATGGGCTCAGTGGGAATCAGTTTTTGGGGCTTTTGTTCTATGATGGCTTTCCGTGGCGGCTTTCTGCATCTCTTCCATGAGTCAGAGCAGAAGAGACCATTTCCAACCCTCTGCCTCAGAGCAGAGAGACCTCATTCTGTTCTTCAGTGAGCTCTCCAGGCCACACTGTCTCCGTTTCTGTCTGTGCTGCTATAAACTGCAGCGTCCTGGGTTGTGCGCCCCTCCACAGCACCCCCAGTCCTGCCTCCAGGTTGGAGCTCGTCTCTGCCCTTTGTGCTTCTAAAACCACCAGCTCCTCCCAGTTTGCGTGCGCAAACCCGCCGCTCTGGATTTCCGTCCCAGGGGCTGCAGTTACCAGGTGCGACCCCCCCTCCCTCCCGCTCCGGGTTTCTACCCCGGGGGCTGCCCTAAAGTCCTTTCCCGACGCTACCGGTCTGCGAGTCTGTGCCCATCCCCAGCGGGCGAGGCTGTCACTCACCGGCGGTTTAGGATCCCCATGGCCAGGCACCCTCCCGCTGCCGTTTATCCTCCGATATCTGCCCGTAGAATCACGGCTCTCCGCTTCCTACCTCAAAACCAACCGCCTGCGATATTCTGCTTGCAGAGATCCAGATCTTACATCTCAGGCTGGTTTCGTGGGTGCTCAGAGTGGTCTGGTAGATACCCAGCTCAATTCTGGGGACCAGTTGAAATAGGGTCCCCTACTCCTCCGCCATTTTTCCCCCCCTCCCAAAAGAACTACTTTTAAAATAAGGATATTAACCCTTTGTCATATATATTTCAAATATTTTTTCTCATTGGTTGTTTGCTGTGCCTTTTAAGTTGTCTTTGCCATTTGGAATCTTTTAATTTTATATTCTATTTACAATTGTAGATGCTAAATTTTGTCTGGAAAAAGTGGACTTATCTTTAATCATCTTGTGTACTTCACCATGCCTTGTGTTGTACTTATTTAAGATTCATAAAATATAAGAGCTCCTGACACTATACATGTAGAGTATTAGGAATGATGCATAGCATATAGTAACTGCTCAATACATTTTAATCACTACTATTATTGTTACCAATATTAAGTTAATAAGTGACTCTGATGATCTGGGAAATGAGATGGTTATAATACATACAAAAATAAGTCTCCATTGTGTTGCTTCTACTCAGAAAGAGATATAAAGTTGATTTCATCCAAATATCAAACTATGATTTTCCTTTTGCTCACTTTACATGAAGATTGAATGGCTTGATCTTTGGGGCTGATTTAAATCACCCAGAAAACCTAGTTGTCCTTTTTTCATACTTAAAAATTTACCCTGAAGCTCCCTCTGGATGTAATGATTTCAATGGAATATTTTGATAAAGATTTCTTAATAGTGAGTGTGAGGAGAAAACTTTCGAACATCCTACCTTTCCAGCTTCTGTAGCTGCAGGCATTACTTAGAATGAGAGTGAACAAAGGTGGTGATGATGCCATGAACAGGGTTCTGCAGGAGTTGCCAAGCAGCTGAAGAAATCTGAGACCAGAGTGATGCTGGTTGGAAGGAAGTTGTCTGAAATCAGGAATTACCATGCAATTGGGGTAGATGAGAGATATTTATAGTTGGCCATCTCTCTCCAGCAAGGTAAATGGTGGGTAGAGATGAATCCTTAATATGGTTATATTTGTATATTAACCAAATTTTATACAGATGCTCAAAGCATCTAGAGTACATGAATTTGGAGTGTGGTATAATGAATATAACATATTCATAGTCAATTCATTCATTTTATGAATGAAATTTGGGTAAAAATGTTGAAAATGGATGCCTAGCATTGAGGCATTTAATTATAATCAGAAACTATGACTCACCTAGATCAGTGAGAAGAAAATTAAAGCAAAGCATAAGAGATTAATGAAGTTTGCATGAAAATTGAGACATGTACTTAATTGCACACAATGATGATGCTTTTAGTGGGTTGTACAACAACTGAAAAAAGAATCACATAGGAATCTCTCCTAAAGATATCATCTAGTGGTCAGATACGCCCTATGGTTTATCACAAAGTCCAATCTGGCTAACACTGACTTACGATGCTCCCATACCCTCATGCCTGAAATGCTAGTGTCATGCTTCCCACCTTTTGCCTCTCTTGATAGATTTTGGGGATCTCTCAGATTTCAGCAACAGCTTTCTCTGCTAGTTTGGCTGAGAACCATAATAATGCCTCATCATGAAAAGCTTGGAGACAGCTTCAGGAGAATAGGTATTATCGTCTTTAAATGTTTGGTAGTATTCCCACGGGAATCCATCAGGCTCTGGACTATTGGTTTTTGGGAGGATTTTGATCACTGCTTCAATTTCGTTACTGGTTATTGGTCTACTCAGATTGTCAATTTCTTCCTGTTTCAGTCTTGGTAGTTTATAGGTTTCAGGAAGGCATCCATTTCCTCCATGTTGCTTAATTTATTGGCATATAGTTGCTGATAATAATTTCTTTTTTTTATTATATTATGTTATGTTAATCACCATACATTACAACATTAGTTTTTGATGTAGTGTTCCATGATTCATTGTTTGCGTGTAACACCCAGTGTTCCATTCAGTACGTGCCCGCTTTAATACCCATCACCAGGATAACCCTACCCCTCATCCCCCTCCCCTCTAGAACCCTCAGTTTGTTTCTCAGAGTCCATAGTCTCTCACGGTTTGTCTCCCCCTCCGATTTCCCCCACTTCATTTTTCCCTTCCTGCTATACTCTTCTTCTTTTTTTTTTTAACATATAATGTATTATTTGTTTCAGAGGTACAGGTCTGGAATTCAAC
>NW_027787362.1:0-287 GCF_054177405.1 Leptonychotes weddellii | reverse complement strand
AGTTTTAGGTTTACAGAAAAATTGTGTAAAAAGTACAGAGTTTCCATATACTCCCCCTTCCTGCTCTCTCTTCACAGTTTCTCCTATTACTAACATCTTGAATTAGTATGGTACATTTGTTGTAATTGATGAGCCAATGTTGGTTCATTATTATTAATGAAAGTCCCTAATTTACATTAGGGTTCACTCTTCCTGTTATGCAATTCTATGGGTTTTGACAAATGTATAATGTCCTATATCCACCTTGACCTAAGAATACAGAATAGTTTCACTGTCCTAAATGTGAC
>NW_027787361.1:0-287 GCF_054177405.1 Leptonychotes weddellii | reverse complement strand
GTGTCAAATTCTGATAGATATTACAAACCTGCCCTCTAGGGGGTTAAGACATTTTGCACTCTTACCAGCGATGAAAGGGAGGGCTAACTTCTTTACAGTGTTGATACCAAAGAGTATTTTCAAAGTTGGATGTTCGCAGGTGGTGATCATTGAGAAAGGTTTCTCATTGTAGGCAAAGATGAACATGCTCATGTGTGTTTACTGGCAATTTGTAATTTGTGTGTGTATGTACACATATTTGTGTTTCTTTACCCTATATTGGGTTGACATTCTTTCTTTCTGCTTAC
>NW_027787360.1:0-287 GCF_054177405.1 Leptonychotes weddellii | reverse complement strand
AAGAGAGAACTAAAAATTTAAATAGGAAATAAAGATGAGTAAATATTTAATATTTAATAAAGAGGAGAAACAGAGGTTAGATAAACTTTTTCAATACCAGTCAAGTAATAATGGGACAAGAATCAAATAAACAGGGGGCGCCTGGGTGGCTCAGTTGGTTGAGCTTCTGCCTTCGGCTCAGGTCACGATCCTGGAGTCCCGGGATCGAGCTCCCTGCTCAACGGGGGGTCTGCTTCTCCCTCTGACCCTCTTCCCTCTCATGCTATCTCTCATTCTCTTTCTCTCAA
>NW_027787359.1:0-287 GCF_054177405.1 Leptonychotes weddellii | reverse complement strand
GTATTTCTTCCCAGCATGTCTGCTAGGGCTGCCATAACAAATCATCACAAACCTGGTGGCGTAGACAACAGAAACCTATGTTCTCACGACTCTGAAGGATGGATGTCTGAGATCATAGTGTTGGCAGGTTTGGTTTTTCCAAGGCATCTCTCCTTGGCTTGCAGATGCCCTCTCCCTGCGTCCTCCCCTGGCGGTTTCTCGGTATGCACACATACTTGGTGTCTCTCCCTCTTATTATAAAGATGCCAGTCACATTAGATTCGGGTCACGCCCTTATGACCTCATTT
>NW_027787358.1:0-287 GCF_054177405.1 Leptonychotes weddellii | reverse complement strand
AAGGGCAGTTCCTACCTTAACCACCTGCTTGATACCACTGATGATACTGCTCATGAGGGACCGGAGCCTGCCGGCGTCATTTAGGGCATCTGCGTAGCGCACACACATGAGCAGGATGTGAGCCGGCAGCCCTGGGATCATGTTCACCACCACGCCACGAGGCTTCAAGTCTGGAACAGAAAGAGCTGATGAGGACTACAGCTGAGAGTCAGCTTTCCCCATAAGGAGCCTCTGACTACAGGGCAGGGCTTATTTGCTTTTCTGTACTCAATGTAGTGCCTGATGCA
>NW_027787357.1:0-287 GCF_054177405.1 Leptonychotes weddellii | reverse complement strand
GGAGGGTTCCCCTTTCTCCGCATCCCCACCAACATCTATCATTTCCTGACTTGTTAATTTTAGCCATTCTGACTGGTGTGAGGTGGTCTCTCATTGAGGTTTTGATTTGGATTTCCCTGATGCTGAGCGATGTTGAGCACTTTTTCATGGAGACACCAGAGATTTCTTTTCTCTGTCCACACAAGCACAAAAAGGGGTCATGTAAGCACATAGCAAGATGGCAACTACCTAAGAGGCAAGACAAGAAGTCTCAGAATAAAACCTATCCTGCCAGCACCATGATCTTG
>NW_027787356.1:0-287 GCF_054177405.1 Leptonychotes weddellii | reverse complement strand
ACCGCTCACTTCAGGAGCCCCAGCCTGCACTCAGAGGGGACGCTGGTGGCCACACAGGGCATGGTGGGCAGTGTTCTCACGGCAGTGAACGTGGGTCTGCCCGGCCCCTCCCCTCCCGTTACTTGGTGTGGATGACAGTGACATTTCTCCCTCCGAGCATGTGGCTTTCAGACCAGCCGTTCCTTCCCGCTGCCAACAGATGCTGCCTCTAAGTCCTGTCCTTGACTGGCTTCTGGAGCTCAGCAAGCAGGGAGGGCAGGCAAGGGCCCGGGAGCACCCAGCCCTCA
>NW_027787355.1:0-287 GCF_054177405.1 Leptonychotes weddellii | reverse complement strand
AAAACAAACTGAGGGTTCTAGAGGGGAGGGGGGTGGGAGGATGGGTTAGCCTGGTGATGGGTACTGAAGAGGGCATGTTCTGCATGGAGCACTGGGTGTTATGCACAAACAATGAATCATGGAACACTTCATCTAAAACTAATGATGTAATGTATGGGGATTAACATAAGAATACAAAAATAAAATAAAACAAAACAAAACAAAACAAAAAAACAAAAAACAAAAAAAAAAAAGAAGAAGAGGAAGAGAGACTAGAGCATGCTCTCTCTCCCTGCCATATTGAGGCC
>NW_027787354.1:0-287 GCF_054177405.1 Leptonychotes weddellii | reverse complement strand
GGAGCACTGGGTGTTTGCACAAACAATGAATCATGGAACACTACATCTAAAACTAATGATGTAATGTATGGGGATTAACATAAGAATAAAAAAAAAAAAAAAAAGAAGAAGGGCAGTACTAGCTTCAACAAGGCCCACGAAGGTAAGCACCAAGTTGGCCATCCTGGTCGGCTGGGACTCCATTTTCTGCGCTGATTGAACTACAACACCCAGGGAGTGCCTGGGGGGCTCAGTTGGTTCGGGGTCTAACTCTTGGTTTTGGCTCAAGTTATGATCTCAGGGTTGTG
>NW_027787353.1:0-287 GCF_054177405.1 Leptonychotes weddellii | reverse complement strand
AACTGGGTAGATGCAGCCTCTTAAGTGGCAAGGGTGGGAATATTTTCTACTTTTGCTGAGGCTGAGGGAGATGGTTGGAGAGAATCCATTGCTAGTTCTCTAACATGTCTAAGTGTCAGTGTTCAATTTTAATTCACAGTGGCGGTTTTCTGCTTCTCAGGTTTGTCACTGTTTAATAACCACTTATTATTTTTTTTTTAAAGATTTTATTTATTTATTTGAGAGAGAGAGAATGAGAGACAGAGAGCATGAGAGGGAGGAGGGTCAGAGGGAGAAGCAGACTCCCC
>NW_027787352.1:0-3360 GCF_054177405.1 Leptonychotes weddellii | reverse complement strand
AAGTAGAAAAGATCAAGGACAGTGCTTCTCCCAGAATAAAGAAAACAAAAGTGATGAGTATTTCTGGAGCAATTCCAGAAATTAATGCTGAGAGTAAAGACCTGAAAACGCAGGGTGTTAATTCCTATCGTATCCTGAATAACCCAACTCTTTGGCTGACACGGTACCTAATGGACCCTGGAGGGTGACAATAGGTTATCATAAACTTAATCAGAAGGTGACATCAGTCACAGCTCCCATTGCAAGTATGGTTATCTTTACTGGTACAAATCACTGGATCCCCTGACACCTGGGACACATTTATGAACCTATTGAGCTGGTGAATGTTTTCTTCTCAATCCCAATTAAGAAATACAATCAGAAGAGGATGACCTTTCTCTGACAGGTACAACAGCAGTACGCCCTCTCTGTCTTACCTCAGAGCTGTTTATATTCTCTTCATCTCTGTCATAATGTAGTCTGCAGAGACCTCCTTGTATCCCAGAAAACATCAGGCTAGGATTTAACATGATTGCATTATGCTAATTAGGCCTGGTAAAGTAGTATTCTGTTGGTAAGACTTAGGAAGACACATGTATGTTGGCAGGTAATGACAAATCCCATGAAAAGCCAGGGGCCTATCATATCAATAACATCGCCAGGATTCAGTGTTCTAAAACATATCAAGATACCACCTGTAAAGTGAGAGACATGTAGCAATAGCTTTTTTAGTGTGGCTAAACAAGTTGTGCATAAAATATTCACTTGGAAATCCCCATCTCATTAAACTTTTGAATGTCTTCTTTTATGGCAGAGCTCAACAAACTTTTTAAAAGGCCAGACAGTAAATATTTTATACTTGCATACCGTATTCTGTCTTCTCCAACTATTCAACTCTGCCATTGTATCATGAAGCAGCCAGAGACAATCAGTGAATGGGCTTCGTGATGTTCCAATAAAATTTTATTGGTAGGCAACATCCCATATAGCCAAGGTGACATAGTTTATCTCGGTTTTATGATATACCAAAAAGCCCCAGCATCCCAAACTTCTTGACTCTGGAATCTGGGTTTAAATTAACAGCCCCTCCCACTAGGAGAAACTGAAGCCAACTGGATGGCAGGCTAGGTCATCTTAGAGAGCAACTGCTCTGATCTCACCTAAATGTTTTAGTAATGGGGAACAATATCAAAAAATTTAGAGGAAGAGGAGCAAGATGGTGGAGGAGTAGGAGACCTAAATTTCGTCTGGTCCCAGGAATTCAGCTATATAGCTATCAAAACATTCTGAACACCTATAAAATCTACAAGAGATCGAAGAAAAGAATAGCAGCAACTCTCTGAACAGAAAAGCAACCACTTTCTGGAAGGTAGGATGTGCGGAGAAGTGAATCCGAGGTGATATGTGGGAGGATAGACAGCGGGGGAGGGGGCCTCCGTCAGCCGCTACTGGCAAGTAATAGAGCCATGGAGCACAAAATCGGAACTTTTAGAAGTCGGCTCCACTGAGGGACGTCGCCCCAGCGGCTAAGCAGGGGGTGGAAACCTAATGGGACAGTGTGGTCTCAGGACCCTCGGGGTCACAGGAAGACAAGGGATGCCTGAGTGTGGCAGAGGTCCCAGGTATTGGAGCAGGGAAGCCAGCTGAAGAGACGGAGCCAAGGAGCAGGCTCTCAGCTCGGGGTTGCCATAAACCGTGATCCATGGCACAGTCGGGCCACTGCTCCTCCAGCAGGGACCCAACAAGCGGCAGATCTGGGGAGACTCCCCTTCCTCCCCCAGGAGGAGCGGCGCGGGAGCGCACTGCAGGGATCTGCCGGGTTTGGAGACTCCACACGGGGTCGGGTGCCTGAGATAGAAATGCTCGGTCACAGGCCGGGTGAGCACGGAGTGCGGCCGGAGACCAGGGAGACGGGAGTGACTGACTGCTTTTCTCTGGGGGTGCACTGAGGAGCCGGGCCCCGAGTTCTCGGCTCCTCCGGGGCAGAGATTGGGAGGCCGCCATTTTCACTCTCGTCCTCCAAAGCTGTACTGAAAGCTTGCAGGGAACAAAAACTCCCGAGAGCAAACCTGAGCAGATGACTTAGCCCCAACCGGCAAGGGCGGGGCAATTCCACCTCCGGCAAAGACATATGGGAACCATGGCAACAGGCCCCTCACCCAGAAGATCAGCAAGAACAGCCAGCCAAGACCAAGTTTACCGATCAATGAGAACGGCAGAACTCCAGTGCTAGGGGAATACTGCACATAGAATTCATGGCTTTTTATCCCCTAATTCTTTAGTATTTCAAAGTTAATTTTTTTTAATTTTCTTTTTTTTCATTCTCTATTTTTTTGAATTCTTTTTCCCTTCTCAACCAATATCTTATCAATCCCTTTTTCAAAAATCTTTTTTATTTTTCATTTTTAGAGTCATATTCTATCCCTTCATTGTAGTTAACCTTATTTTTGGTATATATATAAGTTGTTCTCTCTTCAAAATTTTAGGATACAGTTTCTTCTAACAGATCAAAATATACCCTAAATCTCTAGTGTATGGCCTTGTTCTAGTCTCCTGCCTGATCACATTCTCTCCCTCTTTTTTTTTTAAATTTCTCTTCTTTCTTTTTTCAATCAACTTATCTTATTAATTCCTTTTATAATATCTTTTATAATTTTCATCTTTACATTCATATTCCATCCTTCATCATATTTACCCTTATATTTTTAGATATATAAGTTTTTCTTACTTTAAAATTTGGGGAGGCAGTTTCTTCTAACAGAAAAAAATACACCCAAAATCTAGTGTGTGACACTGATCTATTCACCAGCCTGATCATAATTGTTCATATTCTTTTTTTTTTCTCTCTTTCTTTCCCTTTCTTTTCCCCCAGTTTCAGGTCTCTTCTGATTTGTTTAGTGTATATTTTTCTGGGGTCATTGTTACGCTGTTAACATTTTGTTCTCTCATTCATCTATTCTCCTCTGGACAAAATGACAAGATGGAAAAAATCACATCAAAAAAAAAGAACAAGAGGCAGCACCAACTGCCAGGGACCTAAACAATATGGACATAAGTAAGATGTCAGAACTAGAGTTCAGAATGACAATTTTAAAGATACTAGCTGGGCTTGAAAAAGCATGGAAGATATTAGAGAAACCCTTTATGAAGAAATAAAAGAACTAAAATCTAACCAAGTTGAAATCAAAAAGGCTATTAATGAGGTGCAATCAAAAATGGAGGCTCTAACTGCTAGGATAAATGAGGCAGAAGAGAGAATCAGTAATATAGAAGACCAAATGATGGAAAATAAAGAAGCTGAGAAAAAGAGAGATAAACAACTACTGGATCACAAGGGCAGAATTCGAGAGATAAGCGATAACATAAGATGAAACAACATTA
>NW_027787351.1:0-287 GCF_054177405.1 Leptonychotes weddellii | reverse complement strand
GCGCCCGACCATTTCTACTTTCTTCTGGCTAGGGTCAACCATTTAAGTCATAATTATGCATTATCTTTTATAGTTCTTTTTTTTTTTTTTTTTTTTTTTTTTAAAGATTTTATTTATTTATTTGACAGAGAGAGACACAGCGAGAGAGGGAACACAAGCAGGGGGAGTGGGAGAGGGAGAAGCAGGCTTCCTGCAGAGCAGAGAGCCCAACGTGGGGCTCGATCCCAGGACCCTGGGATCATGACCTGAGCTGAAGGCAGACGCTTAACGACTGAGCCACCCAGGCG
>NW_027787350.1:0-287 GCF_054177405.1 Leptonychotes weddellii | reverse complement strand
AGAGGGGAGAGGCAGAAGGAGAAGCAGACTCCCCGCTGAGCAGGGAGCCTGATGCGGGGCTTGATCCCCAGACCCCCAAGATCATGGCAGACACTTAACCAACTGAGCCACCCAGGTGTCCCAAGCCTTTTTTTTTATTTCAAGTTCTGGTTGCACTGCTTGCTGGAGGGGTTACCTTGGCAAAGTCCCTTTGAGACTGTAGAATGGGATGACACTTCATAGGGTGGTTGAGAGGTTGGCCCAACATGGGGTGTGTGCTCAGCCAACCTTCTTCTTTCTGCTTCTCC
>NW_027787349.1:0-287 GCF_054177405.1 Leptonychotes weddellii | reverse complement strand
ACGAATGGCTAACAGACACATGAAAAAATGTTCATCATCATTAACCATCAGGGAAATTCAAATCAAAACCACATTGAGATACCACCTTATACCAGTTAGAATGGTAAAAATTGACAAGGCAAGACACAACAAATGTTGGAGAAGTTGTAGAGAAGGGGGAACCCTCTTACACTGTTGGTGGGAATGCAAGTTGGTACAGCCACTTTGGAAAACAGTGTGGAGGTTCCTCAAAAAATTAAAAATAGAGCTACCCTATGACCCAGCAATTGCACTCCTGGGTATTTACC
>NW_027787348.1:0-287 GCF_054177405.1 Leptonychotes weddellii | reverse complement strand
GCACAGTAAGAAGGTGGCCATTTACAAGCTAAGAAGCAGGCTCTCATCAGAAATCAATTGACTTGCACCTTGATATTGGACTCCCCAGCCTCCAGACCTGTGAGAAATTTCTGTTGGTTCAAGCACCCAGGCTGTGGTATTTTGTTATAGCAGCTCAAGCTGACTAATACAGAGACTTTGGAAACTGAACTTAGAAGGTTAGTAAGGAGAACAGAATGCAAGAAAGCTGTATGAGTGTGTAGTGGTCTAGGTTTCCAGATTCCATGAACTTACTTTTTTTTTTTTTT
>NW_027787347.1:0-287 GCF_054177405.1 Leptonychotes weddellii | reverse complement strand
GGCAGAAGCAGGCTCCCCGCCGAGGAGGGAGCCCGATGCGGGACTCGATCCAGGGACTCCAGGATCATGACCTGAGCCGAAGGCAGTAGCCTAACCAACTGAGCCACCCAGGCGCCCCGATGATTACAGCTTTCTAATAGAGCTTGAAGTCTAGGATTGTGATGCCACCAGCTTGGGTTTTCTTTTTCAACATTCCTTTGGCTATTCAAGGTCTTTTCTAGTTCCATACAAATTTGAAAAAAGTTGAATGATATTTTGATAGGGATTTGAATGAACTGAAAAAAGTT
>NW_027787346.1:0-287 GCF_054177405.1 Leptonychotes weddellii | reverse complement strand
GAAGCCTGCTTCTCCCTCTAGTCCTCTCCCCTCTCATGCTGTTTCTCACTCTCTATTTCTCTCTCTCAATTAAATAAATAAAACCTTAAAAAAAAATTAATTCAGACATATTCAATGGATTAAGCAACCAGGAATTACAAGTGTTTACCATCTTTCAAAGCATAAAATGCATAAGGGTCCTATATCAGCCCAGTTAAGCCTGCCTATAGTACACAAAATAACTTCACCATCTCTACCAACATCACATACCACTAACTCTCCATCCAGCTGATGATAAATTCTCCTAA
>NW_027787345.1:0-287 GCF_054177405.1 Leptonychotes weddellii | reverse complement strand
AGAAAAATGTCAAAAGCAAGGCAGGGCATGAGCCTATAAGCAGATGGAGGTATTTCCAGAACTCAGCGATAGAAACCAGAGTTGAGGGTGCCTGGGTGGCTCAGTTGGTTAAGCGACTGCCTTCGGCTCAGGTCATGATCCTGGAGTCCCAGGATCGAGTCCCGCATCGGGCTCCCTGCTCAGTGGAGAGCCTGCTTCTGCCTCTCTCTCTGCCTGCCTCTCTGCCTACTTGTGCTTTCTCTCTGTGTGTCAAATAAATAAATAAAATCTTTAAAAAAAAAAAAAAA
>NW_027787344.1:0-287 GCF_054177405.1 Leptonychotes weddellii | reverse complement strand
TATAAATGTTAGAGTCACAAGGAGCATGCATGAAGGGGTCTCTACTGACTCAGAGAGCCAGTGCTCTGCCTGCAGGGGGCGTCATGACGCACCTCCAGCTAAGAGTTGCCATGTAGGATCCCAGAGTCAGTGTTGCTGAGCCTTTTGATTTCCCCAAAAAGCCATAAATCTGGAATTTTACATAAAATGTTCTGATTTTCTAAGACAGTATGCGAGCCAAACAGCATATGCCTGTGGGTAATTTTCCATCCAGTCTACGACCCCCCGGATTACTGTCTGCAACGTGT
>NW_027787343.1:0-287 GCF_054177405.1 Leptonychotes weddellii | reverse complement strand
AAAAATATGCAATAAAATAGTAAACATTTTTAACCAATCTGACTTGTAATGTAGTTCAATTTCTGTAACAATAGCCCCTTGAGATAGTTTTGTGTTGTTGTTGTTTTTTTAACGTATACCATTTAAGAGATGAAAAATCCTTTGGCCTAAAAATGCAGCGTTATTTGCAGAAAGTCAAAAAGCAAATTCGTTTATTTTTTATTTATTTTTATTTTTTTTTAATTTTTATTTTTTAATGTTATGTTAATCACCATACATTACATCATTAGTTTTTGATGTGGTGTTCC
>NW_027787342.1:0-287 GCF_054177405.1 Leptonychotes weddellii | reverse complement strand
GCCCCTGACCAGTGCACCATATTACAAAGCTGTGCATAGGTGAAAGGACAGACAATGAGATAAATTGTATAGATGGATAGATTAGTTATCTATTGCTGTGTAACAGATTGTTCCAAAATTTAGCTTCCTGAAACAACAAACATTTGTTATCTCACAGTTCCTGTGGTTCAGGAATCCAGGTGTGGCTTGGCTGGGTATCTTTGGTTAGGGTCTCTCAACAAGGGTATAATCAAGATGTCAGCCAGAGCTATAATCATCTCAAAGCTTGAGTAGAGGAGCATCTCCTA
>NW_027787341.1:0-3361 GCF_054177405.1 Leptonychotes weddellii | reverse complement strand
AAATATTTGCTAAATAAAGACCTATGCTGGAAACATCCTGTTACTGGTTTGAATGAGTTACCCATACTTACTTGCACCTTCTTCTAAAAACAATATTAGTTTGAATTTTGCCCTTATTTTTACTGAGCTGACATCAGAATTTGTAATGTTTCCTTTGCTAGAACTTTGATTCTTAACATTTTATTCTCTTCAACTAGAGCCTCATTCCAAATGTGCTTCTTTTTGTCCATGAAGAGTTGTAATGATTTCTGTATTACCTATTACATTTCAGTCATGCTCAGGCAGAAGTTATTTCTTAACTCTTTTTCTGGTAGCTTCTAGCACAGGTGCTGGCATATTTGCCAAATAAGGATATATGTCAAATTAACACATGGCTTTTATTCAATTCAGTGAACATTTATTGTGCATCTTCTATATGCGAAGCACTGTGCCATCAAAGGACTAGAGATGTCTGAAATAAGTAAAGCAGAATGCCTTCAAAAACTCACAGGGTGCCCAGGACAAGTGTTGCCAAGCATCAGACATTCCCAATGGCATACATAAAAGCGGGAAAGGAAGTGCAGTAGAAGCTAAAAGGTTTGAAAATGCACACATCGGGGCGCCTGAGTGGCTGAGTCAGTTAAGCGTCCGACTCTTGGTTTCAGCTCAGGTCATGATCTCAGGGTTGTGAGATCGAGCCCCATGTCAGGCTCAGTGCAGTCTGCTTGTCCCTCTCCCTCTGTTCCTCTCTCTCTCTAATAACTAAATATAATCTTTTAAAAAAATGCACATGTGGTTAAAGGAATGAAAATTTAGCATGCCTACCAAGAAGAATTTCTGGTTTCATCTTTGGACGCTGACATATATCTTATTTCTCAGTTGACCTTTTTTCTTTTTAACCTTTGTTAAAGACATGTTTATTACAGCTCTTTCTAAAGGCTTCACTGCACACATTATGGAATTTGTATCACTTCCATTCTTTGAAAAACACTGTGCTGTTTTTCAAGGCTGCAAGTAGCTTGTTAGAATCCATTGACTTTAAGTTGCAAAAATCACCTTGCAAACTTTGCATTAACATTCATTAATTCTACAGGTGTGGATGGGGAAGTGTAGGGGAGGGGAGTAGAAGTAGTTATATATTTTTGCCTTCTATGGAGTCTCAGGAAGCAATGCCTCAACTAGATTTGGGGAAGTACTGCAATACTTGAAGGTCTTAAGGCCCAGGAGACACCACTTATTTCATTTTATTTATTGGATATGGAGAAAGAGAGTCCCATGGCAACAAGATGGTTTCTGGCCATGTGACCTGAGCAAGTCACTTAACTTCTCCAAGCCTCGGTTTTCATATCTATAAACAAGGGTTAAAATGTGCAAATCAAATTAGTTACAAATGTATAAAATACTTTTAAAGGGTGCAACCTCTTACTCATAGAAGGGATGGTGATTGCTCACCTAGGTACTTTGTAGTTATCTGCATGTACTTTTCAAACATAGAGGCCCAGACAGATCATAGCACTATGCCAAGATCTGACTAGTGATGACAGTGGCTTATCTAAAATACCAAGCAGATGATGAATGGAGGCCTTGATGGCCCACAAAGATCACTTGATCTATTTGGTGTCCCTAATGGTCTTTCTTCCTTCTGGTTTGGGCCTTCATTGACTATGAAATGCCTCTTTGCATGTCCTTCCATCTATTTCTTGCTGCTACTATAACAGTTACCTCCTGAATTACTGTAAAAAAAAAAAAATCTGCAGATTCTCTGGAATATTAAATCCTATAAACTTTAATCTCTGAAATTTCTAAGTATAGAGCACACAATGTGCCATCGTGATTCTAGGGAGTTGGTTTTAAGAGTTTTCCCTTGTGTTCTGACACACCTAAAAAGTAAAGGCCTGAGAATAGTATATTTAACATCTGTGCATTTTCCCTCAATTTTTAATTATGTTTTCCTGATGGCAGCTGACCAAATTGAAATGTGGGTACCTGGGTGGCTCAGTCGGTTGGGCATCCAACTCTTGGTTTTGGCTCAAGTCATGATCTCCCGGTCGTGTGATCGAGCCCCACATCGGGCTTTGTGCTCTGTGCTCTGCTTCCGATTGCCGTTCCCACCCCTTCTGCTTATCCCCCTGCTCGCTCACTCTCTCTCTCAAATAAATAAATAAAATCTTTAAAAAAATAAAAAATAAAGTATTCTAATATTTGATGTACCTCAAATGCACCTTTTATTGGATGGTTTAAACGGGAACAAGGAAGCCTATCTAGCCAGGAGATACGTTCCAGGTTTGTATCTAATTTATTCTCTAAGCTCTTGTACAGCAGAACATCAAGCCACTGTGCTAAATAATGCGAATATACCATATGAACACAATTTATGCATGGTTTAAAATCTAAAAAGGAAAGTAATAATAGAGAGAAATAGCTACCACATAAGGCAGCAGTGTATGACAAATGCCACATGAGTGTTACAAATGATAAGTGCTGCAGGAACTCCGAGGAGGGATAAATAAAGGCTGGCTGCATGAAGAAACTAGCAGTGGTGTAGTATGTTGGTGATGTCGCTCTAAGGCACAAGTGACACAAATCAGAAGCCAGGACTTGGACATCTGACTCAGGAGTGTCCCACTTCCACTTGAGGAAAGACAGCATGAGGCTGGGCACATCCGAGAGATAAGGACAAGAAGTCAGTTAAGAAAGAGAGAGACGGACTTGATCATGTAGGCACTGGGGAATAATGGCAGGTTTTGGGTGGGTGGCTGATTCTATCGTTGTCGTGTTTTAAACAGATTGATTTGGTGGTGATGTCCTCATTTAGGAGCAGTTAAAACAGGAGTTCAATCAAAGAAGTTGCTCCAGTAGTTTGGGAAGGAAAGGATCAGGGTCTCTACTAGAAGGGTAGCAGTGGTCTACTGTGGGTGGGAATATAAATGGATACAGAATTTTGGAGGCAATCTGACAGTATCTATTAAAACTAAAAATGAATATATTCAGTGACCAAGCAGTTTCATCTCTCAGAGATACCCTGACACTTGTGCAAAAGGAGGTATGAGTTAAGAAAGTTGCTGTAACATTAATTATAATGGAAAAACATGGAAATAACCTAAAGGCTCATCAGTAAGATGATGGCCGAATAGACTGATACCGTATGAAATTCTGTGTGACAATTAAAAAGAATGATGTTAGGGGCGCCTGGGTGGCTCAGTTGGTTAAGCGACTGCCTTCGGCTCAGGTCATGATCCTGGAGTCCCTGGATCGAGTCCCACATCGGGCTCCCTGCTCGGCAGGGAGTCTGCTTCTCCCTCTGACCCTCCCCCCTCTCATGTGTTCTCTCTCATTCTCTCTCTCTCAAATAAATAAATAAAATCTTTAAAAAAAAAAAAAA
>NW_027787340.1:0-287 GCF_054177405.1 Leptonychotes weddellii | reverse complement strand
TAGGTACCTTATGTAAGTGGAATCATACTATATTTGTTTTTTTGTGGATTTTTGTTTTTTTGTGTTTTTTGTGTTTTTTTTGTTAACTGTCCTCAAGGTTTATCCACGCTGTAGCATGTGTCAGAATTTTTTTTCCTTTTTAAGTCTAAATAGTATTCTATTGCATGTATATGCTACATTTTATTGATCCAGTCATCCACTGAGGGATACTTGGGTTACTCCTACTTTTTTAGCTTTTGAGAATAATGCAAATATAAACACGGGCACACAAATATCTCTTCAAGACT
>NW_027787339.1:0-287 GCF_054177405.1 Leptonychotes weddellii | reverse complement strand
CCACGTCGTTGCAAATGGCAAGATCTCATTCCTTTTGATGGCTGCATAATATTCCATTGTATATATATACCACTTCTTCTTTATCCAGTCATCTGTCGATGGACATCTTGGCTCTTTCCACAGTTTGGCTATTGTGTCACTGGGGTTTATTATAAAGAAACACATGAACTGGCACTGCCTATAGAGAGTCATTATTATTCAAAGATTTAAGACAGTTCTGACTCACAAATCAATCTCTCTCCACATTGCCATACACATATATTCTATTCTAGTCCGATCAGTATCTC
>NW_027787338.1:0-287 GCF_054177405.1 Leptonychotes weddellii | reverse complement strand
GAGAAGGCGGTATCAGATCGAGGACCTGGGCGAAGGAGGGTATTTGCCCCCTGCATCTGAGGGGCCAGACAGTTCCAGGCAGAGGGACAGGCCCTGGGAGGGCCCTGAGGCAGGAGCAAGCCTGGGCCCAGGAAAGGGGAAGAGGCCAGCATGGCTGCAGTAGGGTGACGGGAGGACCGGCAGGAGACAAGATCAGAGAGGCCCCCGGGGAAGCAGATCAGGAAGGGAGTGGTCCTCCAACATTTGCCTCCCACATCTTGAAAGAACTTTAGAAACCATGTATTCCT
>NW_027787337.1:0-287 GCF_054177405.1 Leptonychotes weddellii | reverse complement strand
CCCTCTCATGCTCTCTGTCTCTCATTCTCTCTGTCTCAAATAAATAAATAAAATCTTTAAAAAAAAAAAAAAAGAATGAAGTTACACTCTGTATACACTCAAGTTGAAGGGATTGAATAAGGGCATGAGTCATTATGGATACTTGTAGAATTATTCTACAATATAATAATGTTATATATTATAACTATATATATATATATAACAAAATAGCAATATATAATAGAAATAATCCATTAATATCTCTATTGAGCCATTCATTTATCCATTATGATGTTTTAATAGAAGTA
>NW_027787336.1:0-287 GCF_054177405.1 Leptonychotes weddellii | reverse complement strand
GGCAGAAGCAGGCTCCCCGCCGAGGAGGGAGCCCGATGCGGGACTCGATCCAGGGACTCCAGGATCATGACCTGAGCCGAAGGCAGTCGCCTAACCAACTGAGCCACCCAGGCGCCCCGATGATTACAGCTTTCTAATAGAGCTTGAAGTCTAGGATTGTGATGCCACCAGCTTGGGTTTTCTTTTTCAACATTCCTTTGGCTATTCAAGGTCTTTTCTAGTTCCATACAAATTTGAAAAAAGTTGAATGATATTTTGATAGGGATTTGAATGAACTGAAAAAAGTT
>NW_027787335.1:0-287 GCF_054177405.1 Leptonychotes weddellii | reverse complement strand
GGGTTACCCTGGTGATGGATATTAAGGAGGGCACGTACTGCATGGAGCACTGGGTGTTATACGCAATGAATCATGTAACACTACATCGAAAACTAATGGTGTATGGTGATTAACATAAAAAATGATAAAAAAACAAATTGAGTTTAAAATAAAGCATTTTTAGCAGAGAGTGGAGAACTTTTTCTACAAATATTCTGAATACAGAAAGAAAAAAAATAACCATGTGTTATATTCAAGTCAAAAGAAACTAAATGACCAAGATGGAGACACAGGTTGTTCCTGACTTT
>NW_027787334.1:0-287 GCF_054177405.1 Leptonychotes weddellii | reverse complement strand
GGGGGGGGGGTTGCAGATATAATTAAGGATCCCAAGGTAAGATCATGGATTATCCATTTGGGCCCTAAATCCAATGTCAAGTGTCCTTATAAGAGACAGAAGAGAAGGGGTGCCTGGGTGGCTCAGTCGTTAGCTCAGGTCATGGCCCCAGGGTCCCGGGATCGAGCCCCGCATCGGGCTCCCTGCTTGGTGGGGAGCCTGTTTCTCCCTCTCCCACTTCCCCTGCTTATGTTCCCTCTCTCTCTGTGGAATAAATCTTAAAGAAAAGGGCGGGGTGCAGAAGAGAA
>NW_027787333.1:0-287 GCF_054177405.1 Leptonychotes weddellii | reverse complement strand
CCCCAGGACCTTTGCACTGGCACTCCCTCTCCATGGACCACTCTTCCCCCCTCACCTTCTGCAGACCTATATTCAAATATCCCCTTCTAACAAGACTCCCCTGACCATCCTTTCTCACTGCATGACCTCAGCCCTGACCGTCTTTAACCTCTTCCTGCCTTATCTTCCCCCATAGCACGCACGCCTTTCTGACATACTACGTAATTTACCTTTTTAAAATTCGTGTTTACTTCCACTATCCCCTAAGCTCCACGAGGGCTGTTATCTGTTCATTCACTCTGTGTGCC
>NW_027787332.1:0-287 GCF_054177405.1 Leptonychotes weddellii | reverse complement strand
CCTGGGTGGCTCAGTTGGTTAAGCGACTGCCTTCGGCTCAGGTCATGATCCTGGAGTCCCTGGATCGAGTCCCGCATCGGGCTCCCTGCTCGGCAGGGAGTCTGCTTCTCCCTCTGACCCTCCCCCCTCTCATGTGCTCTCTCTCATTCTCTCTCTCTCAAATAAATAAATAAAATCTTTAAAAAAAAATAAAATAAAATAAAAGTAACTATGAAATGTATCATTCATTTGGATAATCTGAACATCCCTTGGGAATTTTATTTATAATAGGAGCTCCATTTCATATC
>NW_027787331.1:0-287 GCF_054177405.1 Leptonychotes weddellii | reverse complement strand
TCTTCTTGGGAAACCTCTGACACAGGTAGGCAGTTGGTCTAGACTTATAGTTTGAAAATTGGGCAAACTGAACTCTCAGAGATATGATAAACATATTGGACCTAGGAAAATTTGAAAGTCTTAAAGGCTATAGTGGTTCTCTGTATGTTAGGAACAGTTGAGTCATTTTCATAAAACAAAACAAAACAACAACAACAAAACCCCCCCCACAATATTTGGAGGAGTTTTGAGCATACGACCTCAGAAAGTCTAAAATTCAGTTCTCTGGGTTCTTTGAATATGCTTTC
>NW_027787330.1:0-3361 GCF_054177405.1 Leptonychotes weddellii | reverse complement strand
TTCTCTTTCTCCATATGGCATATTGATAAGCATACCATACTGCTGCTTTTTAAAAAAAGATTTTATTTATTTATTTATTTATTTATTTATTTATTTATTTATTTGAGAGAGAGGAGAGGGGCACAGGCAGAAGGAGAGAATCTCATGCAGACTCCACACTGAGCACAGAGCCTGACATGGAGCTTGGATCTCACAACCCTGAGATCATGACCTGAGGCAAAATCAAGAATCAGATGCTTAGCCAACTGAGCCACCCAGGCACACCCATACTGCTGCTTTTTACTGTAATGTCTTAGGAGATAGGACTAAACTTTACAGATGCTTGTAAAAAGGGATCAACCTGTTACTTCCATTTCTCTATTCTGTCTTTACAATTAAAGACCATTTTAACATGATTCCATATTAACTTATTAATTCTTATACATTTTACTTATAAAATTAAAAACGAATAAAATCATATTTGGAACACTGAAAATTATTAAGCTGTACTTTTTGATGCCATATGGATTGAGATGTAACTTTATATTCCTATGATCAATATATTGTTTGATATATTTTGTACCTGTGAGAGTGTCTGAATTAAGCATTAAAGAAGGGGTAAAAATCTCAATGATGGTTTGTTTATTCTCTTTTAACTACTCTCAGATAATTGGAAATAAAAGAAATCTTAAAAATTATCCAGTCCAAAGAAATTTATTTTTCTTAAGCAATGTCACAAGCTCTGTCTTCAATTAAATGCATATTTATGTAATAGAATGTGAATTTTTATTATTTTGAATGCTTTGTGAGTATAAATTAATTTTTTTATTTAAATGTAGACAAGTACAGATCATAAAATATTTTAACTTCAGGTTCCAAATTTGGAGGTATTTTGGAGGTGTATTCCAAATTTGGAGATGTAAAAGACAGGATTAAGGGAAGATCATGTAAGTCCTCATTGGACATAGTAAAACATTTGACTGTGACTCTGATTGCAGTGGGAAACCGTAGTGGACAGACTTGAAGATTGTCCTCAATTATCCCTGCTTCTTAATGTCCTTGAATATGGGTAGGGATTATTTGGGTTATGACTTGCTCCTAAATCATAGAATACAGCATAGGATGACTGTCATTAGAACTGTGTTACATGAAGTTGTAACATCTGTCTTTCTAGTAGGCTTTCCCCCTTGTTGACTTGGATCATGGTGGGGAGGCCCAGATGGCAAGGAAGTGAGGGTGGTCTCCAGCCATCAAAGAGTTAAGAACTGTGGGAGACATCTGGTGGACAGCCAACCAGAGACTGTGATCTTCGTCATACAGCTCTCAAAGAACTTAATGCTGCCAAGAAACACATGAAATTGGCAGCAGATGATTCCCCAGTGGATTCTTGAGGTGGAAACTGCAGCTATGACCAACTCCATTATTACAGCCTCATGAGAGCCCAAAGTAGAGGACCCACTTAAGCAGTGCTTAGACTGCTAATTCACACCAATAATAAATGCAAGATAAGAAATATGTGTTGTTTATAGCCACCACATTTGTAAAGATTTGTTACCCAGCAATATACAACTAATACAGATGTGTTGAAGGTTTTGGGAAGACAACTGTTCACTTAGGTAGTGAATGAATCACTGATTGCTATTAGATGGTAGCCTCTATGGTAGAGGGAGTTATAAAAAGATCAATTAGAACACTGATGCAATAATTCAGGAGTGGATTATAATAATGGCTCAGACAAGAGTGATAGCCATAGAAATGTCCAGAAGTGGTTATATTCTAGATATATTGTAGGGAAAGCTGGTAGGATTTAGGGATATATTAAATTATAGGTGCAAGAAAGTGAGTCAAAGCTTTGGACTTAGGTAACTAGAAAGATGGCAGTTTTCATTGACAGAGATGGAGAAACCACAGAGACAGCACACTCAAAGAACAATAGGGTTGATTAGGACTTTGGTTTTGGACGTATTAAATTCCAGGTGTTTATAGTCAACCATTGGAGATGTCAAGGATTCAAACGGATATACACTCCTGGAATTCAGAAAATAAGTTCAGGTTGGAGATATAAATTTGTGGGTTATCAATATGTAGATGATATTTAAAGACTTAGGACTGGATGAGATATGATCAACGAAGTGAGTTAGATAATAAAAAGAAAACATCTAAGAACTGAAGCTTGGACTCTTTGAAGTTCATAATCATAAGGAAGGGAAATGCCAGTGAAGGAGGCTAAAGAGGAAGGTCTATGATATAGATTGAAAACCGGGTATGTGCTAACCTGTAAGCCAAGTGAAGGATTAATTTCAGTTGGATGGAACAATCACCTGTTTCAAATATGCTGGTAGTTAAGTAAGACCAAAAGATTGAGAATTAACCATTGGTTTTTAACCAAGAAGTCATAGGAGTACTTGTGATTATATAGTGGGGGAAAAGCTTAATTGGGTTTATATGAATAAATGAGCAATGGAGAATTGCATACTAAGATTATACATTATTATTATGAGGAAAATTGGTAAAATGAGTAGAAAAAAAGGAGTGATAACTAAAAAGGGAAATTAGAGTTAAGAATGTTTTGTTTTGTTTTTAAAGAAGGGATAAATAATAGAATGTTTGTATGTTTATGTAGAAATTTAAATATGCAAGAGATAGAGAGAAAATACAATTCCCGAAAAGAATTCAGCATGTCATCATATTTCCCAACCCTGGTCTCCTTGATGCATTTCCAGTCTTTGAAATGCATCACCAATATAGTTTTTGTCTCCTTCTTATTGGTTGCTTCCTAAACGTAAACCTCACTCTTCCTTGTACGGACAATTGATGAAAACTAACACAATATTTAAGAAAATGCTTCCAACAGTCTATTCGTCAGTGGAATTTCTGAATCATAAGAAGTTACTAATTTCTTTATCTGGCAAGGCTGTCATTTAGAATGGATGGAGAGATGTAGAGCTTCCAAGACCGGCAGAAACTGAAAGAATATGTGACCACTAAGCCGGCCCCCAAGAGTGATATAGAAAAGAAATTTACAGGGACAATCTATAAAAACAAGGTCTTCACAGGCAACATGATGACAATTAATTCATAACTTTCAATAATCACTCTCAACATGAACGGCCTAAACGCTCCCATAAAAAGGCACAGGGTTGCAGATTGGATAAAAAGACAGGACCCATCCATATGCTGTCTCCAAGAGACTCATTTTGAACCTAAAGATACATCCAGACTGAAAGTGAAAGGATGGAGATCCATCTTCCATGCCAACGGACCTCAAAAGAAAGCTGGGGTAGCCATTCTTATATCAGACAAATTAGATTTTAAACTAAAGACTGTAGTTAAAGACACAGAAGGACACTATATCATTCTTCAAGGGCCTATCCAACAAGAA
>NW_027787329.1:0-287 GCF_054177405.1 Leptonychotes weddellii | reverse complement strand
CAGAGTGTCTGCTTTGGTAAGTCTATCCCCTAGGAAAACTAAACTCTCCAACTTTCCCTCGCTATCCCAAAACTTCTCACATACTTAACCAGATCATTACCCTAGTCACCAGGAAGAAAGGGATTATCTTTTCATCATACTTGGGAGCCTCACATGAGACTCTACGTCAGATTCCATTTTCACTCATTATCCCACCAGATTGTTTATCTCAGTCTTAGGATACTGCAACTGCCTTCCAGTCTCTTGGAATTCTTAGCCATTGTGTATGCTGATACCAGATTAATCTT
>NW_027787328.1:0-287 GCF_054177405.1 Leptonychotes weddellii | reverse complement strand
CCAGGCCACTGGCAAGCGGGACTCGGCTGTGGGGAGGTTGGCCCAGCACCTCCTGACCGGGAAAGCGATGGCCGTGAAGATCACTGACGAGACGCCACGGAACCCCTCCAGCCTCCAGAGACTCCCCGCAAAGCAGGCACCGTGAAGGCGCGGATCACCCGCACTCAGGGAAAAACTGGAAGTGCGGACGCGGGGGAAGTTCCCCGGCCGGTGAGGAAGGCGCTGGCGGAGGAGGGGGTTCGAGCCCCTAGTGGCTCAGGGCAGCGGGAAGGGGAAGAGGCCGAGGC
>NW_027787327.1:0-287 GCF_054177405.1 Leptonychotes weddellii | reverse complement strand
TACTGACTAAGCTAGCCAGGTGCCCCCGAATCTATTGGTTTTAAGCACTGGTTGCCACTTGGTAAACTCGTGATGCCATAAATCTCTGCCATGAAAACAGGATCAGGGACTTAAAACATCCAACCACATATGCTTTAAATTCCGTCTAATATAAATGAAAGCATCAGAAATCTGAGTTCACATAATAATAGTAAAATTAATAATTACCACTAATATTATCAAATGCCTCATGTGTTCCACACACCATTGAAAGCACTTTATGTGCATTATCTCATTTCTTCCCAAAA
>NW_027787326.1:0-287 GCF_054177405.1 Leptonychotes weddellii | reverse complement strand
TAATTGTTGAAAGTTGGTTTAACAAAGTTTGCTTCAATATTTTGTCTTATGCATATTATATGGATTATTCCATATTTCTGTAGTATAGGTAGCTTGCTTTTCATAGCAGAAGAATATGGACCTAAAAACAATCCAGGTAAAATTTCCTGCATCTCTTGTCTCATAGGGTAGGTCCATTCTCAAAGTAAGTCCTCGATGCAAAGCCTGGGGGAGAAAAGCTAATGCTTTTATTTTAGAAGGCTCATATTCTGGTGTGAGTCTGTGCATGTGTTTGTACTTGGGTATGT
>NW_027787325.1:0-287 GCF_054177405.1 Leptonychotes weddellii | reverse complement strand
GTTATACAAAAACAATGGATCGTGGATCACCACATCAAAAACTAATGATGTATTGTATGTTGACTAACATAACATAATAAAAATAAATTTAAAAAAAAAAAGATGAGCCATTCAGTTTACACATATGCGTACACAAACCTGTTGGTCTTTTTAAAGTAGTGATTTTATCAACTTAATCAATTCACAAAAAAATGGCATCTTAATAACATCCAACCTTCTAATTCAAGAAGAAGATATGTCCTTTGCTTCTCTAGGTCTTCTTTAATTTCTTCCAATGCTGTTTCAAA
>NW_027787324.1:0-287 GCF_054177405.1 Leptonychotes weddellii | reverse complement strand
GACTGACGTTCAGGACCGTGAGAAAACGTGCGTGGTTCTCATAATGCTTACATAATCCTAAAGCAGTTCCGAGTTACAGCTTGTTTCGGAATCACCTGGGTCTCTGCAGACCAGCCCTCGTGTTTCTGACTCAGTAAGTCTAGGGTTGGGACCAAGGATTTTGTGTTTCTAACAAGTTCCTAAGGGACGCTGGTGCTGTTGGTGCAGGGACCACTCTTCGAGGGTCCACCCTGAGATGGATATAGGATGGGCTTGGCCCCTTGGGTCTGTCAAAACCAAACTCGATA
>NW_027787323.1:0-287 GCF_054177405.1 Leptonychotes weddellii | reverse complement strand
TTCAAAGAGTGCATTTTCCAGGCTCTTCAGTCCATTCAGACGTCTGGGTGTCTCCTGTCATGTGTGAAATGAATTCTCTGAAGTTACCCTCTACCGTCCACTGGGCATACACGGTTGCAGACCATGCAGGATAGGACATTGACGTCGAGTTCTCTCTTTGCAATGAAATGTAGATTTTCCATTGAAAGTCAAGTCCTTCATTTCTAAATGCTGAATAGGATGGCGCTTTAAGAAGAATCCCAGATGGTTAAATTAGGAGGCTGAGAATTTAAAAAAAAAAAAAAAAG
>NW_027787322.1:0-287 GCF_054177405.1 Leptonychotes weddellii | reverse complement strand
GCTCCATGCTCAGGTGATTGTCTGCTTCTCCCTCTCCCTCTCCCTCTGCCCCTCCCTTCACTCCTGCTCTCTTCTCTCTCTCTCTCTCTCAAATAAGTAAATAAAATCTTTAAAAAACCACTTTTTTTCTTTAGTGGAGTTGTTCAGAGCAAATATTCAAAATCTCAAAATCTATACAATGGAATATTATGCAGCCATCAAAAGGAATGAAATCTTGCCATTTGCAATGACGTGGATGGAACTGGAGGGTATTATACTGAGCGAAATAAGTCAATCAGAGAAAGACA
>NW_027787321.1:0-287 GCF_054177405.1 Leptonychotes weddellii | reverse complement strand
GTCCTACCTTCCAGAAAGTGGTCGCTTTTCTGATGAGAGAGTTGTTGCTCTTCTTTTTTTCGATCTCCTGTTGAGTTCGTAGGTGTTCCAAATGGTTTGATCCCTATCCAGCTGAATTCCTGAGAGGAGATGAAATCCAGGTCTCCCACTCCTCCGCCATCTTGCTCTGCCCTACATCATTACTTTTTGATGTAGTGTTCCATGATTCATTGTTGCGTATAACACCCAGTGCTCCATGCAATATCTGCCCTCCTTAATACCCATCATCGGGCTAACCCATCCCCCCA
>NW_027787320.1:0-287 GCF_054177405.1 Leptonychotes weddellii | reverse complement strand
TGATCTGTCCATTTCAGTGAGGGGGTTGTTAAAGTCCCCTACTATTATTGTATTGTTGTCAATGTGTTTCTTTGATTTTGCTATTAATTGGCTAATATAATTAGCTGCTCCCATGTTAGGGGCATAGATATTTAAAATTGTTATATCTTCTTGTTGGAGCATCCTACTAAAGAATGAATGGGTCAACCAGGAAATTAAATAAGAATTAAAAAAAATTCATGGAAATAAATGAAAATGAAAACACAACTGTTCAAAATCTTTGGGATGTAGCAAAGGCAGTCCTAAGA
>NW_027787319.1:0-3361 GCF_054177405.1 Leptonychotes weddellii | reverse complement strand
TGCAGAAAGAAGGGCATGCAAGGTGGAGTGGTGGAACCAAGTAGGAAAGGAGTGTTGGGAGGTAGACAGCCAGGGACGGCTGCACAGAAGATACAATGAGTGGGGCTTTGAAGGATGGAGTCAGTAACAGTGTAGGAGAGGAACAGCATGTTAAAAGGCCCAGGAGCATGAAACAACACAGGGTTTTGTCATGCTGGGCTATAATGCACATGAGGCACAGGACAGAGAGGAGGCTAGATCAGTAGGGACTGGAATGTCATGTTAGCAGTTTGGTCACCAGTTTTTAAGCCAATGGTTTTCTATCATTTTTGAGTCTCCAGTAGAGAACGGGAAATAACACGATATCACAGCAGGTTAAAATATATAAAGATATTCAATGGAATAGAAAATAACACGATATCACAGCAGGTTAAAATATATAAAGATATTCAATACTGTGTGTATGTGTGTATATATATCTATATACCACTACTACTAAGTGAAGTACTCATACGTGGAATTTAAGAAACCACATAGAGGATCATAGGGGAAGGGAAGGAAAAATAAGACAAAATCAGAGAGAGAGACAAACTATAAGAGACTCTTAACTCTGCAAAACAAACTGAGGTTTGCTGGAGGGAAGGTGGGTGGGGGGATGAGGTAACTGGCGGATGGGCATTAAGGGCACATGATGTAATGAGCACAGGGTATTATATGTAACTGATGAATAACTGAACTCTACATCTGATACTAAGGATACACTATGTGTTAATTAATTGAATTTAAATAAAATAAGATTAAAGAAAAGAATAGGGACTTTGGTCACACAGTATTAGCTCAGCCTTCCAATGAGCTGGAGAGTAAGATTAGCCATGTGGACAGCCAGCCAGGTCTATGTGTTCAGTGAAACTTCTGGATACCCCAGCTTGGGTGAGCTTCCCTGATGAGCAATTCATACTCTGTTGCCAGGAAAGTTAATGCAATCAGAATGTCGAGGAGAGGACAAGTGGAAGCTCCATGTTTTGAACTTTCCTGGACTCTGCTCTATGGGTCTCTTCCCTTGGCTGATTTTAATCTATTTCCTTTTGCTGTAATAAGCTGTAGCTGAGAGTATAACAGATTTCAGTGAGTTTTATGAGTCCTTCTAGTGAATCATCAAAATTGAGAGTGGTCTTGGGGACCTCCGAACTTACAACTGGTATAAGAAGTGAGGGTGAGGGGCGCCTGGGTGGCTCAGTTGGTTAAGCAACTGCCTTCGGCTCAGGTCATGATTCTGGAGTCCCGGGATCGAGTCCCGCATCGGGCTCCCTGCTCAGCGAGGAGCCTGCTTCTCCCTCTGACCCTCCCCCCTCTCATGTACTCTCTCTCATTCTTGCTCTCTCAAATAAATAAATAAATCTTTAAAAAAAAAAAAAAAGAAGTGAGGGTGATTTGGGGTAATGTTTCCTAACTTTGCAGCTTGCTTTGCAAATTATCTGTAAATCTAAAATTACTACAAATAAAGAGTTTATTTGAAAACAACCCCAGAATCATAGAACCTGCTCTGGATAGTTAAAGCAGAACGGGTAATATCCTATATCACCTTAATATAGGGATATTAGGTAAAGGAATCTTAAGGCTAAGGGACAAAGCCCCACATCACCCCATGAAATTTTACTAACTTGATTTTACTGCAACCACTGGTAGCTCTATCACTGGGGCTGCTTCTGCCTCGGAAACTCAACCTTGCAAACACTAGGAAATCACCATCCCTGCTGTTCCTGTCACCTGCAAAATAAATAAGTTAGTTAGTTGATTTTTAAGAATTTAAAAAATGGAGTTTCCATTTACAGCATCCCAATCTGATATAAGTTAGCTGCAAAGGACGTTTGGAAATTGAGTCCTGTCAGGACATCTCCGGTGGGGAGGGATGACTTCTTTTGTGAGAAAAGAAAAGATGTATCACCAAGTAGATGACAGATTAAAAATTCCAAAGAGAAAAAAGAAACTGCAACTCTAACTTATTTCTTGATGGGTAGAAAGTTATTAATCCCATGGAGAGGTAGAAATCAGCAAATATAAAAGTAATAAACACTATTATTAGTTTAGTATCTATTACGTGCCAGGCACTGTATATACACTCACTCTAAACTCTCTAATAGCCCTATATGGTAAGCATTATTATCCTCATGTTGTAAATGACAGAACTGGAGTCAGAGAAGTTAAACATAACCAATATCACACAGCAGCAAATCTGACTGACGCCTGATCCTCTCCATCTCTCCATCTATTGCTTCCAGAATGCCACCAGAGCACCTGAAGCTAAGGAGACATTTCTACAGGAGTCATGTAGTAAAGTATATTGGAAGTTGAACTGTGTTCAGTTTTCCTTGAAGAATGGTTTTCATTCTGAAATCCCAGTCAATGCCATGGTTCCAGGCATTGCAATAGAAATGTCTAAGCCCAGGTAAATGCTAGTGAACAAAGGGGTCAAGAGAGGTGTCCACTCAGAGATGGTCACAGAGCAGGGAATATAAGACAGGTGACTTTAGACATGGAGGATACAAAGGTTCTGTCTGGCTTCAGAAACACTGTAGAGGTTCACCTTCCCAAGGATGGGATGCCTGGATCAGGCAGCCAGTCTCCTGCTTAGCTGCTCATCTGGTGGAACCTGCCAGAGGGCCTGATGATGATACACAATAAACAAAACAAAACAAAACAAAACCCTGCCCATTTTCTAAACTTCCAACAAGTTTATCATTAGGACATTGTATACTTTTTACCTTGGTTGGGAACTGCCATCAGATTTTCTGCCAGAGACTTAAAAGACCTACCTCTATGTTTTAGCTGAAATATTATTGGGGGAAGGTTATGATTCTCAATAGAAAATTCATATATGGGAGAATAGGAAGGTGGCAGGGTAATTTCTTTGTCTGACTTGCCACATTTAAATTTCTCTTTCTAATCATCCTTGACGATTTCAATGATGTGGACTTGTTTTTGCATAATGTGTGCGGCATAAATGGTTCAGTACCCATGAACAATGCTTTCTTTAGTATCCAAGTGAAAGCATACCCGAGTGATGTATTTAACATGCAAATTGGATCACGTGAGGCCTCTGTTTAAATCCCTTCAATGGCTTTCCTTTTAGAATAAAATCCAAACTCTTTACCACAATGGAAAAGAAAAAATGTGCCTACCTTTGTTATTTCTTTTGACCTTGGTCTTATACGCTTGAATGAATTTATCTACCCAGCTCTGCAGCCATGTGGCTCCTTACAGAGATTCAGGAAATATAGTTCAATTTAGTTAAATAATAATCAGCAAGTATCTGCCATGGGCCAAGTTTGTGGTAGATGATGGGGATTTAAATTTATATAAAACATGGACAATCATGCAGGCC
>NW_027787318.1:0-13776 GCF_054177405.1 Leptonychotes weddellii | reverse complement strand
ATATATATATATATATTTTCAACCCATATCCAGCCCCAAATCAAATGAAGGTAAAATAAATGCATTTCTAGACATGAAAAAATCTCAAAATAGTTAGTTCCCATGCATCTTTTCTAAGACAACTACCAGGAGATTGCTTTGCCAAAAACAAGAAGAAATCGAGCCAAGAGTGAGGTAAATGGCAGCTCAAACTGGCTAGAGAGCAACCAGTTCAGAAGCGAATAAGGACAGAAAAGGACAGAACAAAATGAGAGGAAAGTTCCAAGAAGTATGCCTACTAAGAGAGGGAGGGGAAGCAATGGTATTAATGTAATCTGTATAAAAAACAGAAATTCAGGGGCGCCTGGGTGGCTCAGTCAGTTAAGTATCTGCCTTTGGCTCAGGTCATGATCCCAGGATCCTGGGATGGAGTCCCGCATCGGGGTCCTAGGATGGAGTCCCGCATCGGGCTCCCTGCCTGCCTCTCCCTCTGCCTGCCTCTCATGAATAAACAAAATCTTAAAAAAAAAAAAAAAAGAAAAACAGAAATTCAGAGAATTTGGCAATTCTGTTGCAGAGTTTGGGATAAAGTATGAATAGTGTCTTGAAATCTAAGGGAATGTAACAATGAAGGAACTGTAAGTTACAATAAAAAGAGAAAGTCATCCAAGAAAGGAAAAGTGATTATAGTATACTACTTGGTTTAACAGCTAATAAAAACATGTGTTATAACTATTTGAGAAGATGAAGAGAAAGGCACCAGGAGTGTCCAGTGTTATCAGAGTAATCGATTCTTATTTCCCATAACAACAAGAGAGAATTTCTGAAGTTAAGTTTTTGGGGTTTATTTTAAGTTAAAAGCTATGACTAAGGAATATGGTGTTGAGGAACAGAGAAAAAGGCCAAAAAGTGTTTGGCAAAGGAAACACACAGGTAGGCACAGGGCAAAGATTTGTTGTTGCTGCTGTCCTCACAGGCCTTGAAATACTATGTGACTTCTGAAATTCTGGTCTATTTCATTAACAGAAATAAAAATCGGTTAACAAAGGAGGAGTTATGTTTACAAATATGTTCTCTCCACTATTTAAAGACTTCAATTTGATCATATTTTAGCATGGCCCTAAGCCACCCCTGCAGTCTCATTCCCCCTCCAGTCTTCCTCTTGTAACTTCAAACACAACTTCTGTAGCTGTGTGCTTTTTCCAAGTAAATACCTTTGTCACTCCAGCATGTACTTTCTACATTCCCCAAAACACCTAAGTATGGGAAAACTTATACTTAAGATACAGTAGAAAAGGGGTGGGGGGATGGGTTAGCCTGGTGGTGGGTATTAAAGAGGGCACGTATTGAATGGAGCACTGGGTGTTATATGCAAACAATGAATCATGGAACACTACAGCAAAAACTAATGATGTAATGTATGGCGATTAACATAATAAAATAAAATTTAAAAAAAGAGTAGAAAAGCTTTTGATAAAATTTAGGAATTAGAGCAAAATCAATAGCTCAACTGCCAAGAGAAGCTAGGAAGATCTATCACCTTTTAAGATTCTGCCAGGAGAAATAATGAGATTCTCCTGCAACACTATCATTTCCTAAATTACCACAGACTACAGCAATCATAGGGTTTGCTCCAACCAGTGATTCTCTTTTAGGTTTTGCTTATTTAAAAACACTCTAAAGGAAATCTCTGTTTTTTACACATTCCTGGGACTCAGCTCACATGAATATTTCAATTTACTGCAATCTAACTTTTACCAATTTTCAGCTGCTCAGGAAAGTAAGAAACAGTATCAGCCAAAATACCTGCCTTAATAATACTGCAGAAGCACCACCCAGCGGCAAGAGGAGTAACTGCAACTTCTAGCCACTATAAATATCAGTTTAGCTTCTGATGACACAACACATAGGCAGAAATATAATAAACTCCAGACAGCCAAAGTTTAACAACTCATAGGTAAATAATACCTGCGATTTTTAACAAGTGAAAATAAAGTATTTTTACTACATCAGGAAAGGAAATAAGAATCCTATACCCACAATCCTTTGAATGCAGCTTTGTCTGGAATTTAAGAAACATTCTAATCCTAGCTCTAGCTCTGTCATAATAGCACAAATTTTGAAAAGACCACTTTTCAATACAGACATTCAGTTTCTTTATCTAGATGCAGATGTGAAAATGCAGAATGCAAAAGCTTCCTGTGAAGATTCTTTCATGCACAATGTGCTTGGCACTGTTTTAAGCAGATTAATGCATTAAATCCTCAGAACAATCCTAACCCAGACTTTTATTTCCATTCTACAAATGAAAAATAAAATAAAAACCAATAGCAGGAGGAAAAAAAAAGCAGTAACACCAATAATATTTACTGGATAACTACTAAGTGTTCTAAGCATTCCACATATACTATCTCATTTAATATCCAAAAATATCCTCCGCAAAAGTACTAATATGCCTATTTACAGAAGAGGAAATTTTATGTTTTTTAACTTAAATTTTAGTTACCATACAGTGCAATATTGGTTTCAGGAGTAGAATTCGGTGGTTCATCACTTACATACAACACCCAGTGATCATCACAAGTGCCCTCTTTAATACCCATCACCCATCTGGCCGATCCCCCACCTCCCTCCCTGCATCGACTCTCAGTTTGTTCTCTCTTATGGTTTGTTTCTCTCTCCTTTTCTTCTTTTCCCCCTTCTCATACGTTCATCTGTTTTCTTTCTTAAATTCCCCATGAGTGAGATCATATGGTATTTGTCTTTCTCTGACTTATTTCACTTAGCATAATACATTCTAGCTCTATCTACATCGTTGCAAATGGCAAGATTTCATTCTTTTTGATGGCTGAGTAATATCCCACTGTGTGTGTGTGTGTGTGTGTGTATACACACACACATACCACATCTTCTTTATCCATTCATCAGTTGATGGACATTTGGACTCTCTCCATAGTTTGGCTATTGTTAATAATGCTGCTATAAACACTGGAGTGCAGGTACCCCTTCAAATCTGTATTTTTGTATCCTTTGAGTAAATACCTAGTAGTGCAAATGCTGGATCATAGTGTAGTTCTATTTTTAATGTTCTGAGAAACCTCCATACTGTTCTACAGAGTGGCTGCGCCAGTTTGCATTCCCACCAACAGGGCAAGAGGGTTCCCCTTTCCAGAAGAGGAAACTTGAATTTACCCAAGGTCAGAGAACTAACAGGTAGCAGAACCAGAAATCAATTCCATGTGTTTTTTCAGACCATACAAGCTCTTAACTTACATTAAGTTCCCAACTCCATTTTTAAAATTTATTTTTATTATTTTTGAGAGAGAGAACACATAGGCGTGCAGGGGTGGGGCGAGGGGAGAAGGAGAGAGATAATCTTAATTAAGCAGGCTCCACATCCAGCGTGGAGCCCAATGCGAGGCTCGATCTCACAACCCAGAGATCACGACCTAGGCCAAAATCAAGAGTTGGATGCTTAACTGAGTCACCCAGGTGCCCCCATAACTCCATTTTTTTATTTACCTATTTTCTATTGAGGTAAAATTCACATAAGATGCACCATTTTAAAATGAACAATTTAGTACATTCAAATGTTGTGCTACGAGCACCTCTATCTAGTTCCAAAATGTTTTCATCACCTCAAAAGGAAATTCCATACCCACGAAGCAGCTGCTTTCCATTATCCCCTCCCATGACTCCCTGGAAACCATGTCTGCATTCTGTCTCTATAGATTTACCTATTCTGGATATTTTATATAAATAGAAGCACACAACATGTGACCTTTTGTCTCTAGCTTCTTTTACTTAGCATAATGTTTTCAAGGCCTATCCACATTGTAGCATTTATCATACTTCATTCTTTTATGAATGAAAATTCCCTTCTATGTATATACACCATAACTTGTTTATCCACTTATTTTTTTAAGATTTTATTTATTTTCACGCATGAGAGAGAGAGAACAAGCAGGAGTGGGGTGGGGAGCAGCAGAGGAAGAAGCAGACTCCCCGATGAACAGGGAGCCCCATGCAGCACTCGATCCCAGGACCCTGGAGTCATGACCTGAGCTAAAGGAAGCTGCCCAACCGACTGAGCAACCCAGGCGCCCCATCCACTTCTTTCTTGATGAAAATCTGGGAGGTTTCCAACTTTTGGCTTTTGTGAATAGCACTGCTATGAACACACACATACATGTATTTACGTGAGCACGTGTTTTTCAATTCTTTGGGGAATACGAAGAATAGAATTGCTGGGTCATATGGTCAAATTAAACATAATTTTATGTTTAACTGCTTGAGGAACCACTGTTTTCCACATCAGCTACACCATTTTACATTCCCACTAGCAACATATGAGGGTTCAATTTTCTACATCCTTGCCAATGTTTATTATTTTCCTTTTTAAATTTTAAGTCATCCTAGTGGTTGCATATGAACTAGTACCTCATTGTGTTTTTTTTTTTTTAAAGATTTTATTTATTTATTTGACAGAGAGAGACACAGCAAGAGAGGGAACACAAGCAGGGGGAGTGGGAGAGGGAGAAGCGGGCTTCCCGCGGAGCAGGGAGCCCGATGCGGGGCTCGATCCCAGGACCCTGAGATCATGACCTGAGCCGAAGGCAGATGCTTAACGACTGAGCCACCCAGGCGCCCCACTCATTGTGGTTTTGATTTGTGTTTCCCAAAGGACTAATGATGTTGAGCATCAATTCATCTGCTTCTTGGCCATCTGTATATCTTCTTTGAAGAAATGTGTATTCAAGTCCTTTGCCTATTTTTTAATCAAGGTTTTGTTGTTGAGTTGTAGGATTCTTTTTACATTTTGGGTACCAGACCCTTATCAGATATATGATTTGCAAATGTTTCCTACATTCTGTAGGCTGTCTTTTCACTTTAATTTCCACTGACACTATAAAAGCTTTTAATTTTAATGAAGTCCAATTAAATTATCTATTTTTTTTATTTTGTTGCATGCTATATAACTTCATTGATTTTAATTTTTGAAATGCATGAGATAGGAGAAGTTCCTGGGAATTAAAAAATTACTGATGGGGCGCCTGGGTGGCTCAGCCGTTAAGCATCTGTCTTCAGCTCAGGTCATGATCCCAGAGTCCTGGGATCGAGCCCCGCATCGGGCTCCTTGCTCGGCGGGAGGCCTGCTTCTCCCTCTCCCGCTCCCCCTGCTTGTGTTCCCTCTCTTACGGTCTCTGTCAAATAAATAAATAAAATCTTAAAAAAAAAAAAATTACTGACAGGAAATTTACAGTCCAGAGAGAGGAAACAGTAAAATTTTAAAAAATTGTTTTGTTTTTTTAGATTTTTTATTTATTTATTTGAGAAGAGAGAATGAGAGACAGAGAGCACAAGAGGGAAGAGGGCAGAGGGAGAAGCAGACCCCCTGCTGAGCAGGGAGCCCGATGTGGGACTCGATCCCGGGACTCCAGGATCATGACCTGAGCCGAAGGCAGTCGCTTAACCAACTGAGCCACCCAGCGCCCTTAAAAAATTGTTTTTAAGATTTATTTATTTGTGGGGCTCCTGGGTGGCTCAGTTGGTTAAGTGTCTGCCTTCAGCTCAGGTCATGATCCCAGGGTCCTGGGATCGAGCCCTGCATCGGGCTCCCTGCTCAGCGGGGAGCCTGCTTCTCTCTCTCCCACTCCCCCTGCTTGTGTTTCCTCTCTCGCTGTCTCTGTCAAAAAAAAAAAAAAAGATTTTATTTATTTATTTGACAGAGAGAGATAGAGGGAGAGAGCACAAGCAGGGGGAGCTGCAAGCAGAAGGAGAGGGAGAGAAGCAGGTTCCCCTAGGAGCAGGGAGCCGGATGTGGGGCTCGATCCCAGGACCCCCCAGATCATGACCTGAGCCCAAGGCAGCCGCTTCACCGACTGAGCTACCAAGGCGCCCCTCAAATAAATAAAATCTTTTAAAAATTTTTTTTAAAAGATTTATTTGAGAGAGAGCGTGCGCACACAAGGTGGGGAGAGGGAGAGAAGGAGAGAGAGTCTTAAGCAGACCCTGCACTGAGCACACAGCCCGACCTGGGCCTTGATCTCAAGACCCTGAGAGATCACGACCTGAGCCAAAACCAAGAGCCGGACGCTTAACTGACCGTGCCACCCAGGCACCACAATAAAACAAGATTTTTAATGTTAGTAATCACAAATGTATGAACAGGAATGGGGAGAGAGCTATTTTATACAAGAAAATCAGGGAATGCTTTACTGAAAGACCTTTGAGCAAAGACCTCAAGGAGGTCTGGAAACAAAGCCATGTGAATATCTAAGGAGAGTGTTGCAGGCAGAAACACTAAGAGCAAAGGATCTGAAGTAAAAATATGCCTGGCGTGTTCAAGAAACATAGACAGGGGTTTGAATATAGTGATATAAGCCTTCTAAACCATGAACATGGTAAAGTTCTCCATTTATTTGGATCTTCTTTAAGTTCTCTCAACAGTATTTTGTAGTCTTCAGTGCCTCTGTCTTACACATTATTTTGTTAAAGTTATTCCTATTTCCTTTTTAGGATGCTATTATAAATAATACTTTTAAAGGTTTCATTTTCCAATTGTTTGTTGCTAAATGCAGAATACAACTTATTTTTGTATATGGACCTTATCCTGCAACTTTACTACAGTCACTTCTTAATTCTAGCTGCTCTTTTTTGGGGGGTGGTGCTTAGGGTTTTCTATGAATGTAATCATAATCAGATAGTCTACAAAAAGGCACTTTTTTATGATCTTCCTTTTGAACCTCTGATTTCTTTCTCTTGCCTTATTGTTGCCAGCTAGGACCTCTAATAAAATGTTTTGTACTTGATCCTTAAGAGAAAGCTTAGACTGAAAGCTTCACCATTAAAGTATCATGTTAACTGTACATCATTTCGTAGGTTGAAGAAATGTCCTTCTACTCCTAGTTTGCTCTGGTATCATGTGCAAATAAGGCTGCATTTTGTCAAATGCTTTTTCTATACCTATTAAAATGATCATGACTTCTCTTCTTTATCCCATCAAGTCAGCTAATTAAAACTAATTTTAAATGTGAAATCAACATTGGATTCTGGAAATAAAGCCTACTTGGTCACGATGTATTATTCTTTTTGTAAGTTCCCAGAATTGCTTTGCAATTATTTAGATAAGGATTCTTATGTACATGTTCATGAAGGACATGTCAATGTTCATTAGAGATATCTTTGGTTTTAGTATCTAGGATAAGGCTGGTCAAATAAATGATATGAAAAGTGTGCCCTCCTCTGCCATCTACTAAAATAGAATTTTCTTCCTTAAACTAAATCTGATAAAACTCACCAGTGAAGCCATCTGGGTCTTAAAGTTTCTTTCAGAAAAACTTAAATTAAGATTCTATTTCTTTAATATAGGTCTCTTTACTCTATCAATCACTACAGAGGAATGGTGAATATACAATTATAACTGTATATTTCTATTTCTCCTTCCAATTCTGTTGATTTTTGCTTCAAGTATTTTGAAACCTTGTTATTAGGCATACAAATATGATAAACTGACACCTTTATCATTACAAAAAAAAAATTCTCTTTATTCCTGGAAGTATATCCCTTGCTCTGAAATCTACTTTGTCTAATGTTAATATAGCTACCTGAGCTTTTTTTTTTTTATACTTAGTACCTTATTAGATAGTCGTAATATATTTTTAGTGGTTGCACTAGAGTTTATAATATACGTTTTTAACTAAGCACAATTCACCTGCAAACAGTATACCATTTCTCCTATTAATATAAGAACCTTATAGCAGTAAACTCCCACTTTCTTCCTCCCATTATTGGGCTATTATTTTTTTCACTTTTTACTTCTACTTGTACTTCTGAATTTTACTTGTAAATTGTCTTTGAAATAAATTTAAATCTGAGAAAAAAGTATTTTATATTTCCCCACATTTCTTATCTTCTCCATTCCTCTGTGTATATCTGGGTTTCCACCTAGAATGACTTTCTTCAGCCTCAAAAACTTCCTTTACCATTTTTAATAGCGCAAGACGGTCGACAAGAAATTCTCTCAGCTTTTGTCTGGAAAATGTCTTTATTTTGCCTTCAGTTTTGAAAGTTGTTTTTTTTTTTTTAAGATTTTATTTATTTGACAGAGAGAGAGAAAGAGAGGAGTACAAGCAAGCAGAGCGAGAGGGAGAAGCAGGCTCCCCGCTGAGCAAGGAGCCCAATGTGGGGCTCAATCCCAGAACCCTGGGATCATGACCTGAGCCGAAGGCAGACGTTTAACTGACTGAGCCACCCAGGCGCCCCTGAAAGTTATTTTTGTTAGGATTAAATTCTAACTTGATAGTATTCTGCCTTCGAACTGTTTTTTAATATTTTATTTTTAAATAATCTCTACAACCAAAGTGAGGCTTGAACTTACAACCCTGAGATCAATAGTCGCATGCCCTACTGACTGAGCCAGCTAGGCGCCCCTCCCTTCAGAACTTTAAAAGTGTTACTCCATTGTCTTCTGGCTTGCACTGCCTCCCACACACCCCTTTTGGTAGAAATGTGTATTTAAGAAATTTATTATTATTACATGATATTAAAGAAAAGTTGCAAAAACAGAGTCCACATATACCTCTCATTCAGCTTCTTCTAATGTTAACACTTACATAACCATTTATCAGAAACAAGAAAGTAACAATGGTACAATGTGATTAACTATAGACGTAATCCACCAGTTTTTTCACTAATGTCTTTTTCTGTTTCAGGATCCAATCTAATTCCCACACTGCATTTAGTTGACAAGCCTCCTGAAATCTGTAACAGTTACTCAGTATGTTCTTGTCTTGCATGACCTTGATAATTCTGAAGAATACTAGTCAGGTATTTTGTAGAATCTCCCTCCATTTGGGTTTGTCTGAGGTCTTCTCATAATTAGAGCAAAGCTTCACATTTTTTGGTAAGAACACCACAGATACAGTATTTTGCCTTTCTTAGCTCATTATCAGGGAGTATATATTGCAAATATCTTACTGCTGTGATATTAACCTTGATAACTTGGTTATGGTGGTATCTACTATATACATACATATATATATTATCTCCACTATAAATTCACTGTTTTTCCCTTTGTAACTAATAAGATTTTTGGAGAAAATACTCTAAGACTATGCAAATATCATGCTTCTCATCATACCTTCACCCACTGATTTTACCTTCCATCGTTAATTTGTTCCTGTGACAACTGTTACTGTAAAATTTGCCTAATGGTGATGTTATGTTTCAGTCACTGCTTTACACTTAATAACTGGAATTCCATTATTTATTATTGCCAATACGGACTCATAGAAATCTTATTCTACTGCTTATAATGCAATACTATAATTATTTGATTCCAGCTTTGGTCATTAGAAGCTCTTTCAGGTTGGCTCCTATGTCCTTTTGATATGTCCCACCCTTTTCTAGCACTTCTTTGTTTTCTGGCACCAAAGATGTCCCAGGATCATCTTCTACTGCCCCTATCCCAGCTCTTTGCTCAAAGAGCACTGGTTCCTCTTATTGAAGAATTGTAGAGTCCAAGATCTGGGCACAAGGTATGCTCATTGCTACTGGGATGTAACTGCTTGTAGACGTTCCCAGAGGACAGAGTGAGGAAATACATTTATGTAAAATAACCCATGCATATACATACACCTACATTTTTGTAACTACCTATCTGTATGTATAATATATATAAAACTGTAAGTTAATATTGAGACCTCTGGGGGCGCCTGGGTGGCTCAGATGGTTGGGCGTCTGCCTTCGGCTCAGGTCATGATCTCAGGGTCCTGGGATCGAGTCCCGCATCAGGCTCCCTGCTCCTTGGGAGCCTGCTTCTCCCTCTGCCTTTCTCTCTCGCTCTGTCTCTCATGAATAAAAAAAAAATCTTTAAAAAAAAAAAAAAATATTGAGACCTCTGACACCTCCAATTCAACACCAGAAAGTTCATTCTAGTCTTTTTCCTTTCCTTACTTGTAACCTCTTCATTTAACAATCAGATACCTGGCTGTCATTACCTAAAATATATTTACTTATATATTCAATCCCAGTATATACATAAAGTAGTTTATACACAAAGCAGTTTCAGACTTACTAACCCATACCCTTATAAGAGTAGATTTACTAACTAGAATACTTGTATATAGTTCTTTTTATCTTTAGTCTTACAGTATATCTAGTCAACATACTGTGGTTTTTTTGTTTTGTTTTGAGAGACAGAGCAGGGGAGAGGGGTACAGGAAGAGGGGGAGAGAGAGAATCTTAAGCAGGCTCCACACTGAGCGCAGAGGCCAACGAGGAGCTCTATCTCACAACCCTGAGATAACGACCTGAGCCAAAATCAAGAGCTGGACAAAACTGACTAAGCCACCCAGACACACCACAAAATACTGTTTTCTAAAGTTACTCTGATTATCCTCTTCGTCCCCCTCAGTGTGGTTATGTTATTCAATTGTAATAAAGTGAGGTTCATTTGTTGGCTTACATTATTTTCCTGAAAAGTCAACAGCTGTTGCCCTGTGTATATATAATGTGGTCTGTCTTTCCTCTAGCTTCTCTTAAGACTTCTCTTTATAACTGGTTTCCAGAAACTGGATTAGGCTGTGCCTTGGTGTGACTCTTTTTATCCTATCTGGTTTCATTAAGTCTAAGGGATTATAGCTTTCATCATATGTGGAAATTTTTCAGCTATTATTTCTTCAAATACTTGGGCAACTGCAGCCCCTCCCCTGAATTCCAAATGCAAATGTATTACACTATCTGATAATGTCCCATACATCACTGAGGCTCTTTTTTTTTCCCCAGCCTTTTTTCCCTTATGCTTCAATTTTGGACAGTTTCTATTACCCATGATATTTTCTTCCATATATCTAATCTGTTGTTAAGCCCCATCGACTGGATTTATCATTTCAGATACTGTATTTTTCAGTTCTAGAAGTTCCAGTGGGTCTTTTTTACATCTTATATTTCTTTCATCTTCATGCTTTCCTTTAACTGCTTCAATATATCTCTGTTTTCTAAAACTATCATCTCTGTCATTTCTGGGTCTGTTTCCATCAACTGATTTTTCTCCTGGTTAAGGATTACATTTTCTTATTTCTTCATATGTCTAGTAATTTCAGATTAGGTGCATCTTATGTATTTTTATTATATATCTTATATAATCTTATATATTTTGTTATATATATTTTGCATCTTATATATTTTGTTAATGTATAGAATTTTTTTTTTTTTAATATTTATTTGTCAGAGAAAGAGGGAGCACAAGCAGGGGGAGCAGCAAGCAGGAGAAGCAGGCTCCCCGCTGAGCAGGGAGCCTGACGTGGGGCTCAATCCCAGGACCCTGGGATCATGACCTGAGCCGAAGGCAGACGCTTTACTGACTGAGCCACCCAGGCATCCCTAATGAATAGATTTTTTAAATGTTGAGTTTTGTTCAGATGAGCAGCTAAATTAGTTGAAAATCAGCTTAATCCTTTAGAGATGTTTTTGAGCAGTTGTTTGTTTTGTTTTTTTTTTTAAGATTTTATTTATTTCAGTGTGAGAGAGAGAGCATGCACACAAGTAGGGGGAAGGGCAGAGGGAGAAGCCGACTCACCGCTGAGCAAGGAGTCGGATGTGGAACTCGATCCCAGGTCTCCGGGATCATGACTTGAGCTGAAGGAAGACGCTTAACCGACTGAGCCACCCAGGCGCCCATTTCAGCACAGTTTTAAGGTAGGGTGAGAGCGGCCTTTTCTCCAGAATTACTTTAGCCCTACTCCTAATGAGTACCATTTCTGGGGTCTCCCCCAAATGGCCCTGATTGTCAGTGAGTTCTCTCTATTCAGGGTGGTCAGAACTAGAATGTATCCCAACCCATTTTAAGTCTCAATACTTCAACCAGCTATCTGGTAGTTGTTCTTCCCCTAATAGTTGTTTTCTGCCCAGCCATGGAGTCCCACACATCTTACTATACAGGCAAAGATTCAAAGGGACTCCTTTCTGGATCTGTCTATAGAATCCCATCTTCTTTATTATTTTTTTTTTACAAGAAAAGTTTTAAAATAGGCTCCACGCCCAAAGTGGGGCTTGAACTCATAACCCTGAGATCAAGAGTCGCATGCTCTACCAACTGAGCCAGCCAGGCGCCCCCATAACTCCATCGTCTATGATAAACAATCCTGCAAATTCCAGCCTCCCTGGTCTCTCTCTACTCTGATTTCTATCACCTTGGCCCAACAAGACTGCCTTGCCCTGCTTAGATCCTGCACTGGAATCCAGTTTCAGACAGAAAGCCAGGGTGATCAGGTTGGGTTCAATTTCTTTGTTTTCCTTCTCTCAAGGATTGCATTTCTGCCCCAGCTGTTACCAAATATTTAAAAACAGTTGTTTCATGTTTTGTCCGGTTTTCTAGCAGTTTATAGCCAGAAGGCTATTCTGGTACCTGTTACTCTGTAATGTCCAGAAGTTCTCAACAAGCTTTATTGTCTTTTAAAGATTAAGTAATCCTTGATCTTTATTGGAATATGTTTCAAATCATTTGAGAACCTAATGAAAATCATGGATCCTTTGCCCATACCCTTACACCAAACTGCACATATACAAAATTTGGAGTACAATTTCAAGGAGTTTATAGCCTCTGCCAAGTCCCCCACCTTCTATTGTACCAGAGGGTTGTGGTCTACAGTACTAGCGCACTATCATTCCTTCAAAGCTTTAGAGCCAATTTTTATTCACTGAAAACTTGCTGGGCTACAATTAAAGTATTTGAATGACGGAAGTTTGTTTTTTTTTTTTAATCAAAGAAGACACTTTAAAACAAGTATAATTCAAAGTTCAGAAATAATACAGCTATTATTGTTTCTTCATGTGTGACAGTATTTCTCACATATCTTCATGATGATACACTGGCAGTTTGATATTACAGACTGAAGAAACAAAGCTGAAGTAACCTGGATTTTGTACCTAATTAGCTTTCTTTTATTATATAATTATTAAAAAGCAAATTATTTTTTTACTATGCTGATCCAGCCACCAACAAGAGTAACACTGATACTGAATTATAAATATATACACTTCATATACATATTCATTCTTCATTAACTGCTATTAAAAACTGGATTCTCTCAGGTTACTAGTCCTACAGTAGCACAAGCCAGCTCTGTCAGGCCAGATGGATGTGAATAAATAACATCTCAGAATTCACCCTAATCCTATATGTTCAGCAATAAAGACTTGTTGATTTAAGTAATGGAAGGAAGTTGAGAAAGTAAAGACAGAAAGGTAAATGAAAGGATAGCATATAAGAATGCTTAATATTTAATTATCAAAACTCAGTTGATCAGAATGTAAGGGTTTATTTCTGGACTCTCAATTCTATTCCACTGATCTGTAATGTTTACCTTTACGCTAGAACCACACGGTCTTCATTACTGTAGCTTTGCTTTAACTTTTGAAATCAGGTAGTGTGTCTCCCAACATTGTGCTTCGTTTTCAAGATTATTTTGGCTATTCTGGGTCCTCTGCATTTCTCTATTAATCTTAGCCACCTGTCAATTTCTGCAAACAAGACTGCTAGTATTTTGACAGGAAATGCATTGAATCTGTAGACCAATTTGGTTAGTACTGCCACCTTACTATTGTCTTCTGATCCATGAACAATGGGTATCTTTCCATTTATTTAGATCTTTAGTCTCTTTCAACAGTTTTCAGTGTACAAGTCCTGTACTTCTTTTGTTAAATTTGTTCCTAAAATGGGCGCCTGGGTGGCTCAGTTGGTTAAGCGACTGCCTTCGGCTCAGGTCATGATCCTGGAGTCCCTGGATCGAGTCC
>NW_027787317.1:1020-2000 GCF_054177405.1 Leptonychotes weddellii | reverse complement strand
TGGCCGTCCTGGGGACAGAGAAACCAGATTTGAGGCTAGAGGGTAGATCCCCCAGGGCTGCATAAGTCTTGTGAAGAGTGTGGACTTTCTCATGAGGGAATGTAGAGCTCTAGATGTGTTTTAATTTGAGAAGTGATATTATCATATTAGAGACAAAAACTTGGAACCTGAATTCAGGCATTTGCACCTAAACTACATTTTTAACTACATTTTAATAGAAATAAAAAACATAACCTCATGGAGTGATGCTGTGGGTTAAGGGTAGGGAGGCTTAGTGCTGAATGGGAGTCCCTATGAATGTGCAGAATTGTATGGTCAAACTCACGGTATGTCACTCCCTGCATGAATGATATAGTCACGCAATGCTAGTTGGAGAGGTAAGTGGGGAGTCAAATGTAATCTTTCCTTACATATATTTTTTTCTTTAAAGTCTTTTCACAAAGCCCAGAAGCACATTTTTTTTTTTTTTTTGCTGGTTGGACTATTTCAGTTATAAATTAGTCCCAATTTTTATATTTTGCCTTTATAGAAAAGGCTCAGGATTATTTTTCCTCTTTTGTTCAGGGGGAATGTAATTCAGACATGCTAATCCATATTTCAGAAAAGAACATCGGCATGATTCTGTCAGATGATTCATTCCTTCAGAATTTTCAGGAGTTACACTTTATTCTTGAGAATTTTTACTCTTAGATATTTTTACTTTGTCTTCTCTTTGCATAAAACACATATTTCTCTGAAATGAATATTTTAGAATATAAATATATAATGTTTGTCCATACTTCACTTTGTTTTCCCCTGCTTCTTTTAAAAGTACTTAAAGAAGTGGGCGCCTGGGTGGCTCAGTTGGTTAAGCGACTGCCTTCGGCTCAGGTCATGATCCTGGAGTCCCTGGATCGAGTCCCGCATCGGGCTCCCTGCTCTGCAGGGAGTCCGCTTCTCCCTCTGACCCTCCCCCCTCTCATGCTCTCTCTCTATCTCAT
>NW_027787317.1:0-920 GCF_054177405.1 Leptonychotes weddellii | reverse complement strand
ATCGAAAACTAATGATGTAATGTATGGTGATTAAAATAACATAATAATAAAAAAATAAATAAAACTGTGATGCTTTTCCTCAAACTTTTTATCTTGAAAAATTTTAAAGATACAGAGAGTTGGAACAGTAAATGAACACCCATATACTTCCTTTCTCTAGATTCAACAATTATCAACATTTGCCACATTTACTTTATCTCCATTTGGTGTGTGATCATTTGAAATTAGTACGCAATGTGACACTTCAACAACCTTTTTTTTTTAAAGATATATTTATTTATTTGACAGAGAGAGACACAGCGAGAGAGAGAACACAAGCAGGGGAAGTGGGAGAGGGAGAAGCAGGCTCCCGCTGAGCAGGGAGCCCGATGCAGGGCTCCATCCCAGGACTCTGGGACCATGACCTGAGCCTAAGGCAGAAGCTTAACGACTGAGCCACCCAGGCCCCTCTCAACATCCCTTATACATATAAAATACATCAGTCCTATACAAGACTTCTGAAACCTTTATTTTAATTCAGATATTCACTAATGCAGTACTTCATATTTAGAAGCCACAAAGAAAGGGCCAGGATAGTTGGAATTGTGCAGAAGAGTAAAGTTACTTTAAATATCTAATAGCTAGTTATGTGCTCAGTGCTTTGCCTGTATTTAGTTCCTTAATTTTCAAGACAATTCTATGATGTAGGTGATCTTATTATCCTCATAGAGAGAGAGGTAACTTGCCCAAGGCCACCCAACTAATATGTAGCAAAACCCCATATTAAACCAGGCAGTTAAATATATTTTTAAATATTTAAAACAAAGGATGCTGAAGTGTCATGATGCCTATCACCTTAGTGATCACACACACACATAAGTGGAGATAAGATAAATGTGGCAAATGTTGATAGTTGTTGAATCTAGAGAGTAAGCATACAG
>NW_027787316.1:0-287 GCF_054177405.1 Leptonychotes weddellii | reverse complement strand
GAGGCTGGACGGCCGGCATTCTGAGCAGAAGCACCGTGGTGGGAACAAATCCGTCCTGTTGTTTGCGCAGGAAGAACCTTTGCCTCCGGTTCAGGGTTCACGTGGACTCCCAGCCCCAGACCTCCCTGAAGTTCATGCTCGGTTGCCTTTGCATCTGCTCTCTGCTGAGTTGCTCCTCCTCCCCTTTACCGCATACTGAATGGCCCTCACTGACCAAGGCCAAACTAAATCTCAACCTTCTCTTGAAAGCTCACCTTGCCTGCTTGAGAAGTAGTCCTTTTCCTCGC
>NW_027787315.1:0-287 GCF_054177405.1 Leptonychotes weddellii | reverse complement strand
GAGGCTGGACGGCCGGCATTCTGAGCAGAAGCACCGTGGTGGGAACAAATCCGTCCTGTTGTTTGCGCAGGAAGAACCTTTGCCTCCAGTTCAGGGTTCACGTGGACTCCCAGCCCCAGACCTCCCTGAAGTTCATGCTCGGTTGCCTTTGCATCTGCTCTCTGCTGAGTTGCTCCTCCTCCCCTTTACCACATACTGAATGGCCCTCACTGACCAAGGCCAAACTAAATCTCAACCTTCTCTTGAAAGCTCACCTTGCCTGCTTGAGAAGTAGTCCTTTTCCTCGC
>NW_027787314.1:0-287 GCF_054177405.1 Leptonychotes weddellii | reverse complement strand
GTCGCTTTTCTGTTCAGAGAGTTGTTGCTATTCCTTTCTTCGATCTCCTGTTGAGTTTGTAGGTGTTCAGAATGGTTTGATCCCTATGCAGCTGAATTCCTGAGAGGAGACGAAATCCAGGTCTCCTACTCCTCCGCCATCTTGCTCCGCCCCCTCATTTTTGTATTTTTAAATTTTGCTATTAGTTGTGTTAAAAGGAAATTATTTTGAAACATACATGTTAAGAGGAAATTATTTTGAAACATACATGGACTTTGTGATCTGACAGATCTATGTTAGACCCCAGC
>NW_027787313.1:0-287 GCF_054177405.1 Leptonychotes weddellii | reverse complement strand
TGACAAGTTTGGTAGAACCAACTAACTGTTCCTTTCAAACTGGTTGTGGGGGAAGGGAGGAAAGGACAAGTATTTGAGGGCATAAGTTTAAACTTTGGGCTTCAAATAAAAATTTTTATGCAGAAGAGAGGGACTACGGTGTGGACAGAGGTGAGGAAACTGTGACATAAACAGAATCATTGAAATAAATGGGCCCTGGGGCGCCTGGGTGGCTCAGTCATTAAGCGTCTGCCTTCAGCTCAGGTCATGATCCCAGGGTCCTGGGATTGAGCCCCACATCGGGCTCC
>NW_027787312.1:0-287 GCF_054177405.1 Leptonychotes weddellii | reverse complement strand
ACTTAACATGACACCAGATGAGGAGCTACTGTGTATGTAACCAGGTGCCTAGGGTCACAAAAATCGTCAGATCACTCATACTGCACTGGCAACACAATTTCACCACGGGACTCAGGGAATCATTTTCTCCATTCCCTTCTAAGTTCAAAATATGCTGTTTCTTCTATGCTTTGCACATGTAACATATGCTGCCTCTTACCGTTCGTTATTCATTGAAAAATACTTGTTGAGCATCTCTCTATGCTGCTAATACAACAGTGTGGCAATCAGTCTCTGCTCTTAAAGAG
>NW_027787311.1:0-287 GCF_054177405.1 Leptonychotes weddellii | reverse complement strand
CATTACCATTTTTATAAACTTCAGAAAGGAGGCTATGCGAGGGTAAGTGACTAGCAGAAAGTCAGATGATAAGTTAATAGTCAAAAAAGTATTAGAGATCATGATCTTTGAATTGCCAGTTTATTTCCCAGCTCACAGGGCTATACTGATTCTTTACTAGCCTGCTGCTGATGTGTCTGTGATAGATTTTTTTTTTTTTAAAGATTTTATTTATTTATTTGAGACAGAGAGAATGAGATACAGAGAGCATGAGAGGGAGGAGGGTCAGAGGGAGAAGCAGACTCCCT
>NW_027787310.1:0-287 GCF_054177405.1 Leptonychotes weddellii | reverse complement strand
GTTATGCACAAACAATGAATCATGGAACACTACATCTAAAACTAATGATGTAATGTATGGTGATTAACATAACAATAAAAAATTTTTAAAAAATAGGCTTAGGTTTAAAACCCACATCTGCAACTTATAATTTTTGTGACCTTGAGCAAATCCCTGAAGCTCCATGAGTCTCAGGGGGTTTTGCCTGTAAAGTAAGTATATCTTCCCAGTTTACCTTACACAGGTTGTTGGACCATATTAAATATGTATGAAGTTACTTTGTAAATTGCTACAACATGTCAGCTGTG
>NW_027787309.1:0-287 GCF_054177405.1 Leptonychotes weddellii | reverse complement strand
TATATGCAAACAATGAATCATGGAACACTACATCAAAAACTAATGATGTAATGTATGGTGACTAACATAACATAATAAAAAAATAAAGAAAAATTTAAAAAAATAAATAAATAAATAAAGTCTTCAAAAAATTCAGTTAGACATTTGGGGTTTGATCTACTTGATGCCAAATAATTAACTACTACTCCCCCCCCCACAAGGCTGATAAATTGGGGAGTACTACCTACAAGTTGGTTCATTTTGAGGCACCAGTAAAAGTGCTTATGAATTAGGGAGGCCTCCACAGA
>NW_027787308.1:0-287 GCF_054177405.1 Leptonychotes weddellii | reverse complement strand
CCCTAAAAATTTTCTTAATGTGACCTTATTTAACTCTCCAACAACATTATTTACATATGAGAAAGGTCAAGTTCAACTTAGTCCCAAAGTTACCAGCTAAAATGGTTCATTTGGACCCAGATCTGCCTGGCTTCAACGTTTCTGCCTATAGACTGAATAAATTAAAAAATGTGGGGGTGCTGGGGTGGCTCAGTTGGTTAAGCCACTGCCTTCGGCTCAGGTCATGATCCCAGGGTCCTGGGATGGAGCCCTGAGTTCGGCTCCCTGCTCAGCGGGGAGTCTGCTTC
>NW_027787307.1:0-287 GCF_054177405.1 Leptonychotes weddellii | reverse complement strand
GACACTATTCTGTACATTCAATGATAAATATGTTTTGGTCCATGTCTTCCTAGAGCATATCATCAAACATCATAGTAAACAAATGAATCAATCATGCATTAACTGATAATATTTTTAATATTTAATTTATATATATATTTAAGTAGCAGTAATACCAGAAATGAAGTAGTAAATTCTGTCTGAGCGGATAGAAGATAGAAGGTAAAATAAGGCTTTACAAAAGTGATTGACCCTGGGGGCGGAGCAAGATGGCGGAGGAGTAGGAGACCTGGATTTCATCTCCTCTC
>NW_027787306.1:0-3361 GCF_054177405.1 Leptonychotes weddellii | reverse complement strand
GTGGAGTGCATTTTATCAGCTGTTCCAAAGCCCCGACACAGACTAATATCGTATGCAAAGAACAGCAGGGAATTGAACTTGAAATGAGAGTCCTCTTTTGTCATATTTGAACTTTTCTCCTCTTTATACTGGTATTTCCAGCTACAGTTATATGTATTTTAAGAAAATAATCTGCCCTTCTAAAATCTAGGATTAAGTTATAAATGTATTTGGATATTTACAGCTATGTGAATTTTGTAGTTAAGTCAAAGGATTTATACACATTGTACCTCTAGGAAGTTAATGCTTTGTTTTTTTCCACAATGCAATTCTTGCATTTTTTATCTGTTAAGTTGTAGATATTAGCTAGTATTTGTCCTTTAGACAAAAATAGCCCTTACTTATAACAAACAATCCAGTACTTCAAACAAAAGATTAAAGGAATTTCTTAATCTTGTTAGGCAGAAATTTTCTTCATTTTTGTAGGATTTATAGATCTTTAGATGGGGGAGAACATGTCAGTGATATAAAAAACAAGGGAAGCTGGGGCACCTGGGTGGCTCAGTTGGTTTAGCGTCCAACTCTTGATATCAGCTGAGGACATGATCTCAGGGTTATGAGATCGAGCTCAGGACATGATCTCAGGGTCATGATCTCAGGGTCATGAGATCAGCTCAGGACATGATCTCAGGGTCATGAGATCAGCTCAGGACATGATCTCAGGGTAATGAGATCAGGCTCTGGGCTCAGTGGTCTGCTTGAGATTCTCTCTCTCCCTCTCCCTCTGCCCTGCCTCCCTGGGCTCACGATCTCTCTCTCTCTTTCTCTCTCCCTAAAATAAATAAATGAATCTTCTAAAAAAGAACAAGGGAAGCTTTTTTTAAAAAGTTATACTATGTATACACACACACACGTGTATATATATATATATGCTATATATGCATACTCTATATACACGTAGTATATATAGTATATATGTATAATGTATATACATAGTTTATACACATATAATTTATACACAGAGTTTAAACACATAGTATATATGCTATATATATAGTTGTGTGTAAATATATGCTATAGTATATATAGCATAGTGTATGTGTGTATCTGTTTATATATATATATATAAACAGATATATATATATGGCTCAGGTTTACTTTATTCTTTCTTTTCTAGGCTCACCTTGTATTGCTCATGGCTGTAGCAATGCGTTCATAATCTGTGCTCATTATTGTTTATAGTTTTTAGTTGTCCATGCAAATATTCAGCCAATAAAATCTCCGTGACCTTTGTAGAAAGTCGTTGTCGGAGCCACCCAGGCGCCCCCCCCTTTTTTTTTTTTTTAAAGTAGGCTCCATGCCCAGAGTGGGCCTTGAACTCATGACCCTGAGGTCAAGAACTGAGCTGAGATCAAGAGTTGGACGCTTAGGGACGCCTGGGTGGCTCAGTCAGTTAAGTGTCTGCCTTCGGCTCAGGTCATGATCCCAGCGTCCTGGGATCGAGTCCCAGATGGGGCTCCCAGCTCAGCAGGGAGCCTGCTTCTCCCTCTGCCTGCCGCTCCCCCTGCTCTCTCTCTCTCTGACAAATAAATAAATGAAATCTTAAAAAAAAAAGAGTTGGACGCTTAACCGACTGAGCCACCTAGGTGCCCCTGAAAGTACTTTCGGAATACAGCTCTTTAATAAGTTTCTTTACTTCACATTAAAATACTTATGTAAATATATATTATGTATGTGTGTTTATACAGATATATGTGCGCACATACACACAACTTATACATATTTATACAGTCTCCACTCTGGAGTGCTGTTTATCATCCTGATATCAAATATGTGGCTAGTATCTAAAGTCCTTATAGGTGAGTCTGTGTTTTATTCATTTTTGTGTTAAGAACCTAGCACTCAGGAAGTGTTTAATAAAGCAGTTACTTCGAAAAACTTTTTTACCTCCCAGTTCCTATTTCTTTTTTAAAGATTTTATTTATTTATTTGACAGAGACACAGCAAGAGAGGGAACACAAGCAGGGAGAGTGGGGGAGAGAAAGCAGGCTTCTCGTGGAGCAGGGAGCCCGATGCGGGGCTCGATCCTAGGACCCTGGGATCATGACCCGAGCCGAAGGCAGACACTCAGCAACTGAGCCACCCAGGCCTATTTTTAATGAACTACTAAATTGGCTGCTTCTCATGTACCCACAGTGATGACACTTCTGAGAACGTGGGCACCCAGGAATTCTTGAATGCCCTCAGCAAAGATGCTGGCTTTGGGATCCAACATGTGGAAGGAAAACCAATCCTCTGAGTGCCGTTTTAGACCCTCCTTGACTGGCTTCTTGTCATTGTCACCTCTAATTTCCTCTCTAATATTGCATTTATCAGCTGCATGCCACACTGTGACTACCATCATTTGCCCTTTGAATCTTTTTTTTTTTTTTAATTTTAAAAAATCAGAACATCTAGAAACGAACATTTGGAGAGTGTTCTAACATCTTGCGAACTGAATCATTATAGCTGTTTTTTTTTTTACTGATATAGCACATTAATATTTAATTTAATAGCACCTTATACTTACCTGTCAAATGCTTTCCATCAACTCCTGTACCTAAGTTTTACAATGGGCTTCTCCATTATATATAATTTTTGGTTTTGCTTATCAGCTTTTTCACTTTGACAACCTGAAAACATGATGTATTCACTTTTTATAATAATACATATTTTCTTATTTTAATGTATATATTTTTTATGACATTTGTCTTCAAAATCCTTTTTTTACGGCACTGTATAAACAAATTCAGTGAATGTCCATAAGCCTCTAAGTGTCTGGGAGGGGAGGCCAAAGGTACATCAAGGGATCACTGAGTAAAGACAATGAAGAGAGGTGAGAAGCTTATGAGAGCCCAGTGCTGGTAGAGGTAGGTTCAGTTTTCCAGGCTAGAAAGACAAAAGAAGCATGAGCCTGATTCAGATGCTACAGCTCTGATGAAGAGCACCATTGATGTGTACTGGAGGCAGTCTGAAGATGTCATCTCTGTACTGACAACTCTTACTGAAATTCAGATTTTAAGTTTTTCAAAAAGTGGTATAACTAAGGGAAATTTGACTGGGACACTTACCAGTGGCTTTTAACTTTATCTCTGCCCATCATCTTTTGGAGGTTTTAGAGTATTGAGCTTCAGGAGGGCACGGTGTCTTACTTTGACTTTTCCATCAAGTCACGGAGCTTTAGAGAGAACTAGAGAGCAGTCCACAAATCTGTTCCTTTGATATTTTTAGCACGTACAAGAATAACATAAAGAGTGTGGCTATGCATTGTAGAATTTTGCAACTGGAAGGGATGCTGGAAATGACTTGTTTAGCATGACATTATGTACTTTTATTTTACTGG
>NW_027787305.1:0-287 GCF_054177405.1 Leptonychotes weddellii | reverse complement strand
GTTTCCCCCTCTATAAAATAGGGATGATGAGAATGTTATTACCCGAACTCATAGGATTTATCAGGAGGATCAAATACGATAATGCTCTTCAAACATCAAGCGCAATGCCTGGTATATTGTAGGAAACCAATAAATGTTAGCTATATGACTGTACTAACTTAGGGGCAGTGAGAGCAAATGACCCCCAACTCAGGTGTTAGTGACTCATATGCAAAACAATGACCTAAACAATGGACCGCTAATGAGTCCCCACAGCCAGATCCCGCTGTTTCTGGCCTTTTCTTGCC
>NW_027787304.1:0-287 GCF_054177405.1 Leptonychotes weddellii | reverse complement strand
AGGCTCCACTGGAGCCAAGACCACCTTGGAATGTAGCTTCAGTTCTGGCCATAGGCCCTGGAGGCCGCGGCACATCCCCTGGGGAGGGGAGGTCCAGGAGGGTGAGGGTCTGCACAAATGGGAGAGGGCATGAGGTGGGGCAGGGGAGGGATTTGGGCTGGAGATTTAACGCAGAGCTGTTCTCAAAATGTGGAGGCTGTCAAGGGAAGACAACCACCCCACATAGCAAGCCTGAGCCCAAGCCTGGGGAGCCCAGGATGAGTCAGCCTGTCCCCACCAGGGCTGCC
>NW_027787303.1:0-287 GCF_054177405.1 Leptonychotes weddellii | reverse complement strand
AAGTGATTGGAGGGGTGGCGTGCCTGGGTGGCTCAGTCGATTAAGCATCTGCCTCTGGCTCAGGTCATGATCCCAGGGTCCTGGGATGGAGCCCCGCATCAGGCTCCCTGCTCAGCGGGGAGCCTGCTTCTCCCTCTCCCTCTGCCTGCTGCTGCCCGTTTGTGCTCTCTCTCTGTCAAATAAATAAATAAAATTTTTAAAAAACTTAGCATTCCAATTAATAAATGTGGAAGGAATGAAGGAAACAAAGTCACCATTAGGCAAATACCATACGTAATAACTATTGC
>NW_027787302.1:0-287 GCF_054177405.1 Leptonychotes weddellii | reverse complement strand
CCTTTGTTGAGCCAATGAGCATAACAGAATAAGAATCATTCTTTTTCATTTATAAAGTTACTTGCTTCCTGTATCTCATTTTATCTTTATAACTAAGTAAGAAAGGTGTTACTATTGTATGTTTCCTTAAAAAGGAAATAACCTGATTATTATTGCCAATTTTATATGTAAGAAATGGTGATTCTAAAAAAAAAAAAAAGTGCTGATTCGGATTTGTCCAAGGTTAGTGTTAGAGACAGGAAATGCATTTTCTTTCTTTCTTTCTTTCTTTTCTCTCTTTTAAAGAT
>NW_027787301.1:0-287 GCF_054177405.1 Leptonychotes weddellii | reverse complement strand
TTTGAAACAAGATGGTTAATTCCCCTCCATAGAGTAGCTAAGATTCAAAATATTTTTTCTGGGGGTGCCTGGGTGGCTCAGTCGGTCAGGCATCTGCCTTCAGCTCAAGTCATGATCTGAGGGTCCTGGGATCGGGCCCCACATCAGGCTCCCTGCTCAGCGGGAAGTCTGCTTCTCCCTCTCCCTTTGCCCCTCCCCAGCTCTCTCTCTCTCTCTCTTTCTCTTTCTCTCTCTCTCTCTTCCCCCCCTTCCCTCTCCCTGTCTCAAATAAAATCTTTTAAAAAATA
>NW_027787300.1:0-287 GCF_054177405.1 Leptonychotes weddellii | reverse complement strand
TCCATTTTGGGCCCATTGTCTTGTTTTCCACAACGGTTTGATCTGACTTTACACTTGCAACCACTGTACAACATTTTCTCCTTGTCAGAAAATACAGAGACATTCTTGGAAGTTATCCTTAATGAGTTAACCATAAACCTGCTTGGTGGCAGGGTGGGTGGGGGAGGATAAGGAGACCTGCTCTATTTACTTCCCAGGGTCCCTACCCAAGGTCTTCCACCTCCCTCTTTTTCTAGGTGAAACTAAAGGAGGACCTCACCACCTTGCTTTTGCTCTGCCTTCAATCA
>NW_027787299.1:0-287 GCF_054177405.1 Leptonychotes weddellii | reverse complement strand
TGAGTGACTTTAGGCATCTCCCTTCCCTTGTCTGGACCCGTTTCCTCACAGGATTCATCGGGGAGGGGATTCTTTCTCCTGCACCACAGTCTGGCTCGGGCTGGGACAGACGGAACACTTGGCGGCTGCACGGGGCTTCTCCTGTTCGATGCTCCGCTTTCCCTACCACCCATCCCTCCTTCCCGACCCTCCCCACCTCGCTCCTGCCGGCTGTCCCTCCCTGGTGCCCGCTCGCATCCCTCCCAGGCGGGGGTCCCAATCCCAGCCCGGTACCTGCGCCGCGGGCC
>NW_027787298.1:0-287 GCF_054177405.1 Leptonychotes weddellii | reverse complement strand
GTTTCCCCCTCTATAAAATAGGGATGATGAGAATGTTATTACCCGAACTCATAGGATTTATCAGGAGGATCAAATACGATAATGCTCGTCAAACATCAAGCGCAATGCCTGGTATATTGTAGGAAACCAATAAATGTTAGCTATATGACTGTACTAACTTAGGGGCAGTGAGAGCAAATGACCCCCAACTCAGGTGTTAGTGACTCATATGCAAAACAATGACCTAAACAATGGACCGCTAATGAGTCCCCACAGCCAGATCCCGCTGTTTCTGGCCTTTTCTTGCC
>NW_027787297.1:0-287 GCF_054177405.1 Leptonychotes weddellii | reverse complement strand
CCCGCCCCCGTAAAATGCAGCAACCATCAATGGCCACAGGTTAATCTGCAGACAGATACTGACTTGAGACATGTTCTTACCCTTTTATGGCATAATAAGAAAAATCATGACAAAGACTACATGTATATGTCCATCTATGCTTATATCAAGATAGCTAGCTAGCTAGATACAGAGACGATGCATATATATATCACCAGAATAGTTTACCAATTACCCTCCCGGAAGAAGGATTGGCCTTCATGCTGAGATTTTATCCTCACTCTATTTTTATTTTGTAAGTGAAAGGG
>NW_027787296.1:0-287 GCF_054177405.1 Leptonychotes weddellii | reverse complement strand
ACTGTCTCTACGAATCCCAAGAGGAGCTGCTTGTGAAGGAGGCCATGGCCCAGGTCACAGAAGTGTCCCTGCATTTGCAAGATACCTCGGACATGGTGCACGCAGCATTCTGCCTCAAGCATTGTGAAAACTTGCAGAAAATGTGGCTGCGGGTAGAAAAGGGGATGTTCCTGGAGAACGATGCTGCATGGGAATCAGAAGCTCAGGCTGACCGGTAAGGACCTGCCCTGTTCACTCTGTTAGTGCCCCGTCTTCAGCCTCATCCCCTGCTGCATTAGGAACAGGGC
>NW_027787295.1:0-3362 GCF_054177405.1 Leptonychotes weddellii | reverse complement strand
TTTTTATCTCCAATCTGTCAGAAGCAATGATCATATTGTTACAATTAAAATGCCCTTCCCCCTCAGAGAGACAAGCAGAAAAGTCACGTAGGGCCCAGAATATCTCCACGGGGGGTGGGGGTGGGGGTGGGAGCGTCCATGTTGGCAGGAAAGGTCAAAGAGATAACGTTAAGGTCATTCGTAGGGTTTTAAAAGCACGAGCTTCTCCAGATCTTCTCTATTATCTTACTCTTCCTCCACGTGCCTGGGGCAGCCACACAGGACATGAAGAGTATGGCTAGATCGTAAAGTTGGCTGCTTCTAGGTAGTAACTTGGGATGCCCTTTCTCTTGCCAAGCATTATCTACAAAGGCAAGTGAATGTCTGCCTGCTGAAGGAGTACGCCACCTTGTAGATCACCCTGGGGACTGAAGTCGAGTGACTTCGGCTCTCTGAAGGGAGTCACTAAGTTCAGGCAATGCCCTGGTGACATGTGGTTCCCTGCCTTGGACTTTCTTTTTATATCCCTTTAATTATTTCTCTTCCTGACATTTTTGCTCTTCGTTCTGTTTTCCTCTGCCTTTTTTTAAATTTAAATTTTTATTTTACCGTGGTAAGAATACGCAACAGGAGATCTACCCTCTTAACAGATCTTTAAGTGTACAAGCCTGACTTGCTAACTATTAGGCATAAGGTCATACAGCAGATCTCCAGAACTCATTCATCTTGCATTCCTGAGGCTTCATTCCCATTGATGGTCAACTCCCTATTTCTTACTCCACCGTACCCCTGGCAACCACAATTCTGCGCTCTGCTTCTCTGAGTTTGACTATTTTGGTTACCTCGGACAAGTGGAATCATGCAGCGTGGGTCCTGACTTTCCTATGACTGACTTTCCTCTTCCTTCTGACTCAGCAAACTTAGACCACGGATTAAAGAGGTAGTCAGACAGGAAGTTGAACTCCAACGTCCGAGAGGCACTTGAACCGTGATTTGATGTGAGGAGTTTGGTTTTACATTCCTCTCGGAAGCGGGCATCACTGTCTCCTGAAGCAGCCAAGCCAGTGAGGCTGGTTCTTGCGGACCCATGATTCTGCCATGACCCAAGAGTCTCTGAACCTTAAAACCAGGGTTGTCTGTGGCATTATTAAAGACTTCTGAAACTTCTTTACAAGACTGAAATTACATCCTTTATTCTCTAAATCGTTCTATTTTATGAGCTATAAAATATGGCAAAACTCTGGTTGCATTCCGTGGAGACTTCATTATTTCTCTCCATATTCTGGAAATAGAGGGCTTAATTTTGTTTGTTGGTTTTGTTGTGTTTTGATTGAGTGACAGCCTTTTATCTTTTTTATTTTTATTGTTTATTTTTAAAGATTTTATTTATTTATTTATTTATTTATTTATTTATTTATTTATTTATTTGAGAGAGGGAGAGGGAGAGTGTGTGAGTGGGGGGAGGAGCTGAGGGACAAGCAGACTCTGCACTGAGCAGGGGGAGCCTGACGTGGGGCTTGCTCCCACGACCCTGAGATCATGACCTGAGCTGAAATCAAGAGTCAGATACTTAACCAACTGGGGCCACCCAGGTGCCCCAAGTGATAACCTTTTATAGGAAGTTCCAGATTTACTTTAAGATTCTGAAATGAAATAAATTTGCATCAGAGTTTTGGTTTGTTTTGTAATTTTTTTTCTGGTGCAAATTTTTTTTTCAATTGTCCTGACCAACAGCCTCAGTTAATTATTGCTGTTGGTCTTTGTGGTGTGGCGTACTGTGGGAGTGGGTCCTTTTGAGTTTTACCCTATATACATCTCACTAAAACCATGACAAATAAGGTATAAGTTATAAACATTTTGAACTACGATATTCTGAAATTTTAAAAAATTAATTTACAAAAACATGTATTTCAAAAATCAAATTAACTTTTTTTATAACAACAGATTTATTAACCTTACAAACCACCTTAAGAATTTTTTTATTGAGGTATAATCGACATATGACATTAGTGCAACATAATGATTTGTATTTGATATTATATCACAGATATAATGAATGGATATTATATGGCAAAATGATCACCATAGTAAGTCCAGTTGACATCTATCACCATACAGAGTTACAAAAAAAAATTTTTTTTCTTGTGATGAGCACTTATAAGCTATTCTCTCTTAGCGACTTTTAAATATGCAATACAGTATTACTCACAATAGTCTCCATGCTGTACATTTCATCCGCAGGACTTAATAATTTATAACTGGAACTTCGTATATTTTGACCTCTTTCACCCATTTCACTCAAATTATCTTTAAAAGTATATTTCTTCTAGAAGTTGGTAAAATGCTGGCTATTCCAAAATGATCCCAGTTGAAGAAATAGATTCAGTAAATGGGATACTGTTTATCTTGTAATAATACTAACATAGTACTTATGTATATTTTAAGCACTGATTAAAATAATCTTATGGTCTCTGGTCATCACAGAATATCAGCTGAGTCCCTGAGGGGGAAGTTATTATAACATCCCCCCCCCACCCCCACACACGGTATATCTTTGGACATTAGCCCAGAAGGCATCTTTAAAGGTACTTAGCGCCAATTAGCAGTTTCGATAAAGATCCTTATTTGTAGAATTACAGGGAGTCAGGCATGTCTTAAAAGGATGCTAAATATTCTTTAGTAGCTCATAGAGAAATTTTAGCTGCCTTTTAAAGATAACTTCCATTTTAAAAGAAGCAAACAAACAACAGTGGGAACATATACAAAAATTTCTGAGAAATGCGTGTTCATTTAGAAATCCAACGTGTAAGTTTATTAATAGCAGTGGCAAGAGAACTGGACTCAGGTTGAAAAGAACTATGCTCTGTCCTTGTCCCAACAGGAACTATCGTGACGTGTGCACTCAATCTCAATTCTTTGAGCCTCATTTTCCTTCCTGGAAAAGGGGAATAACATCTTCCAGCCTCCTGGGGTTGTCGTCAGGCCAAAATGAGAGGATTGACATGAAGCACTTTGCAAAGTTGAAATTGCTGAGTAAATGCAATATCTCATTATAAAAATAATCCAGACTCTGAAAGGTCTGAGGTCACTGAAAAATAAATAGATTGTTTGTAAAACATAATATGCTTAGAAAGGTCAGACAGTAAGTTCTACGGCTATACATGTGTTTTTTTTAAAAATATAGATTCTCGGGGCACCTGGGTGGCTCAGCCGTTAAGCATCTGCCTTCAGCTCAGGTCATGATCCCTGGGATCGAGCCCCACATCGGGCTCCCTGCTCGGCGGGAAGCCTGCTTCTCCCTCTCCTACTCCCCCTGCTTGTGTTCCTGCTCTTGCTAACTCTCTCTCTGTCAAATAAATAAATAAAATCTTTAAAAAAATAAA
>NW_027787294.1:0-287 GCF_054177405.1 Leptonychotes weddellii | reverse complement strand
GAGGGGTTGGGGTGACCTGGGTCCTGTTTTACATCACCCAGAACCTGCCAGCTCTTCATTCTGCCCCCACAGGGGGCTGCCGTGCAGCGGGGACCCCTGCCCCGAAGAGGACCCAGTGTGTCAATGGCCTGGTCCGCGACGCCGGGCTGGCCCACCAGGCTCCCAGCCTGCGGGAGGGTAGACTGTGCGCTCCGCGGGGTGCTGAGGCTCCAGCATGGTGGGGACCTGAGTGGGGGTCTAGGCTCTGTGTTCATGGTGGGGCAGGCATTGCTGGAGCCCTTGGGGGG
>NW_027787293.1:0-287 GCF_054177405.1 Leptonychotes weddellii | reverse complement strand
GAAATGCAAAATAAAACCACAAAATAAAACCTAGTATCATAGCACATCTACTAGAATGACTAAAATTAAAAAGACTGATCATATGAATAGTTAGCAGGAAGACAGAGCTACTGGGACTCACACCCATTCCATTGCTGAGTCAGGCATGAAAATGGTGCAGCCACGCAGGAAAATCGCTCTGTAGTTTCCCAGTTCAGCACACACTTGCCACATGACCCAGCCATTCCACTTCTAGATATTTACTCAAGTTAATAAAAGCCTATGTCCACTTGGAAATCTGTACACAA
>NW_027787292.1:0-287 GCF_054177405.1 Leptonychotes weddellii | reverse complement strand
TGTATTACTTTAACAGCTTTATGGCCACTCTTCAAGTAACAAAACAACCTTTCCCCTCAACAACAGATAGCATCTCTCCTCTTGGCAGTTTATAAGATAAGGACATCCCTTCCTTACCACTTATCTTCTCCCCACCTCACCCTTAAAACACTGCCATTCATCAAGCTTATTTTTACATTATCATCCCTGGTAACATTTACATCCTATTCTGTAACAATAACCATACTCCCTTCAAAGATAAAAACCATAAATAGCATTTACATCATTATGGTTATTTAAAAGTTCTT
>NW_027787291.1:0-287 GCF_054177405.1 Leptonychotes weddellii | reverse complement strand
TTTATTAATGTGGTGTATCATGTTGAATGATTTGCAAATATTGAGCCTCCCTTGGAGCCCAGAAATAAATCCCACTTGATCATGGTGAATGATTCTTTTAATGTGCTGTTGGATTAAATTTGCTACCTTCTTGTTGAGAAGTTTTGCATTCATTTTTCATCAGGGATATTGGCATGTAATTCTCCTTCTTAGTGGACTTTGGTTTTAGAATCAAGGTAATGCTGGCCTCAGAAAATGAGTTTGGAACTTTTCCTTCCATTTCTTTCTTTCTTTCTTTCTTTCTTTCT
>NW_027787290.1:0-287 GCF_054177405.1 Leptonychotes weddellii | reverse complement strand
TTGTTGAGCCAATGAGCATAACAGAATAAGAATCATTCTTTTTCATTTATAAAGTTACTTGCTTCCTGTATCTCATTTTATCTTTATGATAACTAAGTAAGAAAGGTGTTACTATTGTATGTTTCCTTAAAAAGGAAATAACCTGATTATTATTGCCAATTTTATATGTAAGAAATGGTGATTCTAAAAAAAAAAAAAAGTGCTGATTCGGATTTGTCCAAGGTTAGTGTTAGAGACAGGAAATGCATTTTCTTTCTTTCTTTCTTTCTTTTCTCTCTTTTAAAGAT
>NW_027787289.1:0-287 GCF_054177405.1 Leptonychotes weddellii | reverse complement strand
AGAAGTGTCTGTTCATGTCTTCTGACCATTTTTTGACTTGATTATTTGTTTTTTGGGTGTTGAATTTAAGAAGTTCTTTATAGATCCTGGATATCAGCCCTTTGTCGTGTCATTTGCAAATATCTTCTCCCATTCTGTGGGTTGCCTCTTTGTTTTGTTGACTGTTTCCTTTGCTGTACAGAAGTTTTTATCTTGATGAAGTCCCAAAAGTTCATTTTCGCTTTTGTTTCCCTTGCCTTTAGAGATGTGTCTTGAAAGAAGTTGCTGTGGCCAATGTCGAAGAGGTT
>NW_027787288.1:0-287 GCF_054177405.1 Leptonychotes weddellii | reverse complement strand
GAGGAACCTCCATACTGTTTTCCAGAGTGGCTGCACCAGCTTGCATTCCCACCAACAGTGTAGGAGGGTTCCCCTTTCTCCGCATCCCCGCCAACATCTGTCGTTTCCTGACTTGTTAATTTTCGCCATTCTGACTGGTGTGAGGTGGTATCTCATTGAGGTTTTGATTTGGATTTCCCTGATGCTGAGCAATGTTGAGCACTTTTTCATGTGTCTGTTGGCTATTTGGATGTCGTCTTTGGAAAAATGTCTGTTCATCTGCCCATTTCTTGATTGGATTATTTGTT
>NW_027787287.1:0-287 GCF_054177405.1 Leptonychotes weddellii | reverse complement strand
CAAAGTCACCCTTGAGTGAAGAGATTCTCTTGAAGGGCAGGTAGGGAAATGGGAGAAGAGAGATTTTGGCTGATGAGCCAGGCCCTATGCAAATAAGCTTGGGCCTGACCTTTGGTCTTGCCTGATGGCTGAGCTGGTCCACTTGGATGAGCAACTCCCTGCCAGGGCCTGGTGGTCAGGGAAGGCAAGCAGGAAGCCAGGCCACGTCCCTGACGGTCAGTCCCGTTGTCTGTCTCCCCATCTACCTCCTTTGTCCTCACTGTGCTCTGTGCATGTAAAAAGTGCTG
>NW_027787286.1:0-288 GCF_054177405.1 Leptonychotes weddellii | reverse complement strand
TACTTCTTAATAATTATAATATTAAGTCATCTATAAGCTTAAATTCTCACTAAAAATATATTTATTCTTTTCTATGTGAGGTGAGGAAATTTCTTTTTTTTTTTTTTAAAGATTTTATTTATTTATTTGAGAGAGAGAGAATGAGAGAGAGCACATGAGAGGGGGGAGGGTCAGAGGGAGAAGCAGACTCCCTGCCGAGCAGGGAGCCCGATGCGGGACTCGATCCAGGGACTCCAGGATCATGACCTGAGCCGAAGGCAGTCGCTTAACCAACTGAGCCACCCAGGC
>NW_027787285.1:0-288 GCF_054177405.1 Leptonychotes weddellii | reverse complement strand
CCAACCTCCTCATAATCCTTCTCAAGGGCAGCCATGTCCTCACGGGCCTCGGAAAACTCTCCTTCCTCCATGCCCTCCCCCACATACCAGTGAACAAAGGCACGCTTGGCATACATCAGGTCAAACTTGTGGTCCAGGCGAGCCCAGGCCTCAGCGATGGCTGTGGTGTTGCTCAGCATGCACACAGCTCGCTGTACTTTGGCCAGGTCTCCACCGGGCACCACAGTGGGAGGCTGGTAATTAATGCCCACTTTGAAGCCAGTGGGGCACCAGTCCACAAACTGGATG
>NW_027787284.1:0-3362 GCF_054177405.1 Leptonychotes weddellii | reverse complement strand
GACCAGTCCCCGTGGCTCAGGGCAGAGAGAAGACGGTGCAGCCTCATCGGGGTGTCCAGGCCCAGAGGCCACTGGCTGAGCTGGACTCTCTTGCCTCTTTCCATCAGCTGGAGAGAGAGGCCAAGCAGACTGCAGCGGTGAGGCCCCTCCGCCTGCCCACCGGCAAGACCCGGGTGCGGCCAGGACAGGTGTGCAGTGTGGCCGGCTGGGGGCAGGTCTCAATGAGCTCTTTAGCAACCACTCTGCAGGAGGCGTCGCTGGAAGTACAGAAGGATAGGGAGTGTGAATTCCTCTTCCGTGGCTATTACAACAGGGCCACCCAGATTTGTGTAGGAGACCCGAAGAAGATGAAGACCGGCTTCAAGGTCAGGCTTCCAGCATCTACCTAGACAGGCCCCAGGAGAGAGGAACTTGGGGCGGTCCAGGGTGTGGGAGTGGCCATATCTTCTTGCCTCAGCCTGAGAGCTTGGGCAGCTGGGTTCACAATCCAGTCTTCAGTTTTTCCCCAAACGGGTTGGGATGGAGGGGAGGAAGGATCTGTCATCCCAAGCAGCATCCCTCCCACCCGCCCCCCCTCCACCACCACCCCCGAGGTTCCCTGAGGATTGGAGACAAAGGTTTGGCCTGGGTAGAGCTGGAGAGAACAGTCATTGCCAGGCTGGAGCCCAGGGACTGAGAGAGGGGACAAGGCCTGCCCTGGGCCCAATCTCCCATGCCGCCCCCTAACACAGACCACCCATCCCCAGCGCAGCAGGGAGGGCAGGACCACCGGGAGGCCAGCTCAGTCCTTCCTCTCTCTGCCCACAGGGGGACTCCGGAGGCCCCCTCGTGTGTAACAACGTGGTCCAGGGGATTTTCTCCTATGGAAAACCAGATGGGACCCCTCCAGGGGTCTTCATGAAGGTCTCCCACTTCCTGCCCTGGATAAAGAGAACAATGAAGCGCCTCTAACAACAGGCATGAGACTGACCTCCCTCTGTGCTTGGCCATCTTTTCTGGGGCAGAGGCAAGAATCCCTTGGGGCTGGGGGGTGGAGGGTAGGGATGGCAGGGCCATAATAAATGGATCTCTGGAGTGAATATGACTGAGGTCTTATTTATTCACTGAACCACTTCCGGTATGAAGCAACACTGTCCCAGGCAGTCTTCTGCTGCCAACTCCGGGCTTTGCTGCCTCCTTTCTCCCCCAGCCCTCCGCCCTCCCTAACCCCTATGCTGCCTAGCTTCTCATCAATTTCTCAATTACACCTCCTTGGTGCTTAGCCCTCTGCAAAGGTTCAACCTAAACTTTATTATAGAAGGACAATCCTCTCTCCCCAAAAAGTATCACCTCTGGGCCTTAGAAATTTCTTCTCTAAGCCAACCACCATCACCAACCCAACAATTTGGTCAGTAAAAAGGGGGTAACTCTAGGGACCCAAGAGGCCAGGGGGCCATGTCACGGGCACTCAGTTTCCTGTTTCCAGGGCCTCTCTCTCTGCCGCAGGGGACAGCCTGGCCTGGCCTCAGGACCCCAACTCCCCCTGCTGGCAAGCTGGGTTACGGCAGCTTTGTGAGCCAGAGGGCTCTGGGCTGCAGACCATCCTGGATCAAATGTAATCTCTCTCCCCAGGTACATGACTGGCTCTGTCCCTGCCATTGGGAAACTTAATGAGAAATATCTCCTAAATGCCCCTTCCACCTCCTTCCACCAAGCAGTTCAGGTTTGGCACAAATGGATCTGTATTTAGAATCCACGAGAAAGCCTGTCTTGAAAATAATTAAAATCCCTGAATTATATCTGTATCACACATTATAGTTTCACATGCATGACTTTGGTTCCAAAAGGGCAATGTGAAATTGGAAGAAAGTTGGAGACCCACAGGTCCTGAGATGTCCAAATCTATGCACGGTAGAGGCCACGTCCTGAGGTGAGGAAGGGGCGGGGGGGGTAGGAGGGAGCGGCAGCCTTATTTTTATTTCACAGGTAGAAGGCATGAACTGCAGTCCACAAACCCATGAAATGCCACATTTCAGGTGCAAGATAGTTCATTGTGACCAGATAACCTTATTTGAGGGTGCTGTATCCTTTTTTTTTTTAATATTTATTTATTTTAGAGAGAAAGCACATGCACCTGTGTGAGCGGAGTGGGGAGGCAGGGGTACAGAGAGAGAGGGAATCTCAAGCAGACTCCCTGCTGAGCTCGGAGCCTGACCCTGAGATCATGACCTGAGCCGAAATCAAGAGTTTGGATGCTTAACTGACTGAGCCCCCCAGGCGCCCCAGGGTCCTATATCCTTCAAACAACACCACTAGTGAGTTGGACATGACAGAACACAGTAAATTCACAATAGCTGGACAACTGGATAAACACTGAATCAAGTGGGACCACCATCAAAAAGAGGAAGAATTTCACTGAAAAGAATAACAAATCACATGGATGTGAAAAAGCAAAATCCAGCACATTGAAGAATAAGGTGAAAAGCACATAAAAGCCAATTTTTCGCATACGACTGCGCCTCCATCCATCTGCCAAGCCTTCCCTGGTGCTCACAGCATAGCAATGACACAGGTGAGAAAAATTTACAAAAATGATAATACCGAGATTCTGTATGGACATGGAGAGATGGCATTTTCGCACCTCGTATACAAAGGTTCTAAAAAAACGCAAGAGAAGAACAAAGGAGTCCTTGACCTACCCATCAACCACACTGAGAAAACTGGACAAGGTCATGCCTTATAGATTTGTCACACAAGTCAAATCTTAGAAACAACACCAGTGTCCAGGACAAATGTGGGGATTCTTTTTTTAAAAATTATGTACTACTAAACGCTGTGGAAACTTTTAAGTTATGAAACAGAATTACATTTTGCCCCATGGAAGAATGCTCCCAGGTATACCTAAGTCAGAAGCCTGTGAGAGCAGAGTATGCTAGTCTAAAAAAAAAAAAAAATCAAATTTTTACTTACACATATATTTTACTTTTAGGCTTTTCTTATTCTTCCTATATATCCACTTTCCTAATTTTTCTGCAACTTTATGTATTATTTAAATAACTTAAAAGCCTGTTTATTAAATATTAACGAGATTTTAAAACAATATTCATTAACAGATATTTAATTAATTCATTAACAGATATTCACTAACAGAGGGAGATTTTTTTTTTTTTAAGATTTACTTATTGGGCGCCTGGGTGGCTCAGTTGGTTAGGCGACTGCCTTCGGCTCAGGTCATGATCCTGGAGTCCCGGGATCGAGTCCCTCATCGGGCTCCCTGCTCGGCAGGGAGTCTGCTTCTCCCTATCCCACTCCCCGTTTGTGTTCCCTCTCTCGCTGTGTCTTTCTCTGTCAAATAAATAAATAAAATCTTTAAAAAAAAAAAA
>NW_027787283.1:0-288 GCF_054177405.1 Leptonychotes weddellii | reverse complement strand
TTTTTTTTTTTAAAGATTTTATTTATTTATTTGACAGAGACAGAGATAGCGAGAGCAGGAACACAAGCAGCGGGAAGGGGAGAGGGAGAAGCAGGCTTCCCCCCGAGGAGGGAGCCCGATGTGGGACTCGATCCCAGGACCCTGGGATCATGACCTGAGCCGAAGGCAGACGCTTAACGACTGAGCCACCCAGGCGCCCAACAAAATGCTATTTTGAAACAAAACTGAGCAGTGATTCTTTTGTCTAGGCCATGTTTATTTTTCTCTAGAAACAATGACTACTATTGA
>NW_027787282.1:0-288 GCF_054177405.1 Leptonychotes weddellii | reverse complement strand
GAAGAAAATTATTTCTGCTTAAGACACCAGGGTTCCCCACTCCGGGGAGGGAAACAGGTCTCCTCTGGAGGGGTCAGTCCCCCACTCCTCAGTGTGGTCACCCTGGCTCCAGCCCCACAAGACCCTGGGGCAGAGGGACGGCCCCCCAGAGGACCGGACCCCGGGCAGGATTGGCGGTAAGGCCCCTTGTACCTTCACGACATCTTCATCCGCAGACCTGCACTCCACAGCCTCCAACACGTCCACCACGGAGCCGTCCTCCTGAATGCCCACGACCTTGACGGGAAC
>NW_027787281.1:0-288 GCF_054177405.1 Leptonychotes weddellii | reverse complement strand
TTTTTTTTTTAAAGATTTTATTTATTTATTTGAGAGAGAGAGAATGAGAGACAGAGAGCATGAGAGGGAGGAGGGTCAGAGGGAGAAGCAGACTCCCTGCCGAGCAGGGAGCCCGATGCGGGACTCGATCCCGGGACTCCAGGATCATGACCTGAGCCGAAGGCAGTCGCTTAACCAACTGAGCCACCCAGGCGCCCAACCTTTTTTCTTTCCTAATAGAAGCTTTTAATATTATAAATAATTTTAATTTTTTCATTTGGACATGCCAGAGATACCATTAAAAAGAAC
>NW_027787280.1:0-288 GCF_054177405.1 Leptonychotes weddellii | reverse complement strand
GGTGGCTCAGTTGGTTAAGCGACTGCCTTCGGCTCAGGTCATGATCCTGGAGTCCCGGGATCGAGTCCCGCATCGGGCTCCCTGCTCGGCAGGGAGCCTGCTTCTCCCTCTGACCCTCCCCCCTCTCATGTGCTCTCTGTCTCTCTCATTCTCTCTGTCTCAAATAAATAAATAAAATCTTTAAAAAAAAAAAAAAAGAAATTCAAACAGTCGAAGTGACGCCTACACGCTTTTCGACTGTGCTATTCACACACACTGAGATCTATATGGTCAACTACCATGTTTTAC
>NW_027787279.1:0-288 GCF_054177405.1 Leptonychotes weddellii | reverse complement strand
AGCCTTACTAAAAATATAAAATTTGTTAATCATGAATGTTAGCTCCAACTAGAATTGGTTTTATAGGAAAATTATAATTACCTACTATTTAAATATTGCCATAGGCTTACCCATCAGAATCTTCCTTTTTCCCAACAGGAAAGAGGTGGTTTTCAGTGTTTCCACTCTCTCTTTGCTGAATTAGTCCAGCAGCAGCAGCAGCGACAGCATACACATTTTCTAATACTGCCGTCTCATTACTTTGGTGTCTCTTCTTTTCTTCATTAATCTTTAATGGAAATTTGATAC
>NW_027787278.1:0-288 GCF_054177405.1 Leptonychotes weddellii | reverse complement strand
TCTGGCAAAAACAGTGGTATTCTTGAAAACACAGAGGTACCTTTTTTTTTTTTTATTCTTATGTAAATCCCCATACATTACATCATTAGTTTTAGATGAAGTGTTCCATGATTCATTGTTTGTGCATAACACCCAGTGCTCCATGCAGAATGTGCCCTCCTCAATACCCACCACCAGGCTAACCCATCCTCCCACCCCCCTCCCTCTAGAACCCTGTTAGTTTTTCAGAGTCCATCGTCTCTCATGGTTCGTCTACCCCTCCGATTTCCCCCGCTTCATTCTTCCCCT
>NW_027787277.1:0-288 GCF_054177405.1 Leptonychotes weddellii | reverse complement strand
GAGTATTCTATAGCACAATCTCTCATTTCCAGCATGGACAAGGACTTCTGGCTTTAGCTAAATGCTTGTTCTTTGCACTGAATCTTCTGGCTGTTTCTTCACTTCTGCCCCGGGGTCAGTTATGGGAGTTTGCTGATTTGTATGCACAAGATCACTCATCACCTAAGGCCTGTGGGGTGACCTTTACTGAGGGCTTTGGGGGGCTGGCAGGGTGTTCCTGCAGAAACACAAAACACTTTGGACTGAGGACCAGGCAAACCTGTCACCTGAGTCCTCTGGCCAGAGACA
>NW_027787276.1:0-288 GCF_054177405.1 Leptonychotes weddellii | reverse complement strand
CCAGAACCCTCAGTTTGTTTTTCAGAGTCCATCGTCTCTCATGGTTCGTCCACCCCTCCGATTTCCCCCGCTTCATTCTTCCCCTCCCGCTACCTTCTTCTTCTTCTTTTTTTTTTCTTAACATATATTGCATTATTTGTTTCAGAGGTACAGATCTTAGATTCAACAGTCTTGCACAATTCACAGCGCTTACCAGAGCACATACCCTTCCCAGTGTCTATCACCCAGTCACCCCATCCCTCCCACCCCACCCCCCACTCCAACAACACTCAGTTTGTTTCCTGCGAT
>NW_027787275.1:0-288 GCF_054177405.1 Leptonychotes weddellii | reverse complement strand
GTGCCTGGGTGACTCAGTCAGTTTAAGCAACTGACTCTTGCTTTTGGCTCTGGTCATGACTTCAGCGTTGTGAGATGGAGCCCTGCATTGGGCTCCATGTTTGGCACAGAGTCTGCTTGAGATTCTCTCTCTCCCTCTACCTCTGCCCCTCCCCCTGCTCATACTCTCTCTCTCTAAATAAATAAATAAATAAAATCTTTTTTTTTTTTTTTTTTTTTTTTAAAGATTTTATTTATTTATTTGACAGAGAGAGAGAGATAGCGAGAGCAGGAACACAAGCAGGGGGAA
>NW_027787274.1:0-288 GCF_054177405.1 Leptonychotes weddellii | reverse complement strand
GTGCCTGGGTGACTCAGTCAGTTTAAGCAACTGACTCTTGCTTTTGGCTCTGGTCATGACTTCAGCGTTGTGAGATGGAGCCCTGCATGGGGCTCCATGTTTGGCACAGAGTCTGCTTGAGATTCTCTCTCTCCCTCTACCTCTGCCCCTCCCCCTGCTCATACTCTCTCTCTCTAAATAAATAAATAAATAAAATCTTTTTTTTTTTTTTTTTTTTTTTTAAAGATTTTATTTATTTATTTGACAGAGAGAGAGAGATAGCGAGAGCAGGAACACAAGCAGGGGGAA
>NW_027787273.1:0-3362 GCF_054177405.1 Leptonychotes weddellii | reverse complement strand
TGGTTCGTCTCCCCCTCCGATTTCACCCCCTTCATTCTTCCCCTCCTGCTATCTTCTTCCTTTTTTTTTAATTAAAGATTTATTTATTTATTTATTCATGAGAGACAGAGAGAGAGAGAGAAAGAGAAAGGCAGAAGAAGAAGCAGGCTCCCCGCTGAGCAGGGAGCCCGACGCGGGACTCGATCCCAGGACCCCGGGATCATGACCTGAGCCGAAGGCAGACGCTTAACCATCTGAGCCACCCAGGCGCCCAATTCCTTTTTTTTTTTTAAACATATAATGTATTATTTGTTTCAGAGATACAGGTCTGTGATTCAACAGTCTTACACAATTCACAGCACTCACCATAGCACATACCTTCCCCATTTGCAACAACGTGGATGGAACTGGAGGGTATTATGCTGAGCGAAATAAGTCAACCAGAGAAAGACATGTATCATATGACCTCACTGATACGAGGAATTCTTAATCTCAGGAAACAAACTGAGGGTTGCTGGAGTGGTGGGGGGTAGGAGGGATGGGGTGGCTGGGTGATAGACACTGAGGAGGGTATGTGCTATGGTGAGCGCTGTGAATTGTCTACGTTCATTTTTCAAGTCAACCTTCTGGGGAAAGTGTCCTTTAGGCTAAACATTTTTTGCTCTTTCCCTATATTCTTGGCACAAATGGAAATGCTTAGTTGAGAATATCTATCAGATCCCACAATGGTATGAACAGGTGGGGAGAGAAGTCACAGAGCATGAAAACCATAATTATTATTTATTTATTAGTGTATTTACCTGACACTTGCAGGTGGCATTTCTAGAACTTTATCTCTGTAGGGGACAGGCGAATGGAGATTGGATAACATCATCTCTCCATTACAGGGAGTCACAAAGCTAGGAAGTAGAATACTCTTGATGCTCTCCTGTTGGTAGAGCAACTCTTAGTCGACTGATGGGCCTTAGCTTTCGAGGTTACCTTCTGGTTTGTCAGTGCCTCAGAGAATTGTTTAATATTTGGGATTTTTTTTTTTTCTGTCTGTCCATAAACCTTTCTTTATTTGCACAGGGACTGTCTTTTGACACTGTATCTTGGTACATTCTGTGTGTCTTGCCAACCAGAAAATAATTGCTCAGTTATATATAATTCAAGTTTTATACTTCAGCAACTCTTCTAGAGTCTCCCAAATAAATACTTCATTAAATGCTGAAATCCTTGCTGAGCTCAGACCGTCCCTATTGAGAGCTTGATATATTTTAGCAACCAGTTCATCTATCTCTTTATGTTCTGAATCTAAGCAATTTCCGATTGTGATTTGTCTCCCCATGGAGGTCTGACTACAGGGGGAGTGTTCACTAACGATACCACCATGAGCATACAGTTCTCCGATAGTTTTATTTCTCATTACAAATTAATACATGGGACAGATATAAATGATATTCCACATTGGTTGATTTGAGTCAGCCCGCTCTCATTGAATTAACACAATCTGGTCAGAAGCCACAAGCTGAACATCAGATTCGGGTCCATGGTGGGTAATTTCTCCAAGGCTCTCTTGGGCTGCTGATCTGCTTCCCTGGAGGCAATTCTCAGATATTACCATGTGGAAACTGTTCTAAATTCCTACAGTCCTCTTTGTACTTTTGTTCTAGGAAAGCTTAGAAGCTGTGTGAGCAAAAGTATTGTGAAATTGCAGGTGGATGTTGGGGAAATTTAGGTGATAATCATGTAGAGGGAAGAGTTGCTTTGAAGGCTGGGAGCACGAGGCCAGGCAAGGATAGATTCTATATCCTTCTATAGGGTATCCACAACATTGTCGGCATGCCAGTGTGAGGGAAGAAGAAAAGCTTCCGCAGAAGGGAATGTTTATCCAATGATAGCCAAATTTTGGAGGATGAGGAAAATAACAGTTCCCTATCTATATTAACTTGAATTTGTCTCTACCCTTTATCATTAATCACTGCTCCAAACAAAGTTAATGGGAATGTTATGGCTCAGTTTCTGTGGACTGGGGAAGCTTATCAATGGGGCTGCCACTTCCTAGCTACTTGTGGAATTTATCTGTGTTAAATGAGTTCACTCAGGGATGTCATGAATGTTATAAACTCTGTCCTGCCGGAATGATGAAATATTAAAAAATATCCACACACATTTAGGAAAAAAGAAAGAGGGGAAAAAAGATATCTCCTAAAATCCAACTTCCTCCCTCCATTCTGCCATGAAGACTTAAAAGGACATTTATCATTACACACCGTAATACACGTCAATGGAGCTTAATTATATTTTAAACCCAAATAGTTTACAACTTTGTAATTATTCAAGGACACATCCCTTTAAGAAAGAATATCATAGGGCGCCTGGGTGGCTCAGTTGGTTAGGCGACTGCCTTCGGCTCAGGTCATGATCCTGGAGTCCCAGGATCGAGTCCCGCATCGGGCTCCCTGCTCGGCGGGGAGTCTGCTTCTCCCTCTGACCCTCCCCCCTCTCATGCTCTATCTCATTCTCTCTCAAATGAATAAATAAAATCTTTAAAAAAAAAAAGAAAGAATATCATAAAAGGGCATGCACAATAAATTGGTAGCATACTGAGAAGTTGTTTTCTTGGATTAAATCTACTTGAATGGCTTGCTGTCTACCCAAAACATGCACGTTCAGTCATATAGATGCACAAGGCTGTTTTATTATATTATCCAAATTGTGAGTCATTGTTACTTAAGAGCCCTTGATTCCTACAACCAAGAAATATGGCCACATCGAGAACAATGAAGCTGAGTTACAAAGGACTGTAAAATTCTTGCCCAATATGATATGGAAAACTGGTTATAGAACCAATCCTTCCCGTTAAAGATACATACACTAATCAGGGAAATCCAAATCAAACCCTCAATGAGATACCACCTCACACCAGTCAGAATGGCTAAAATTAACAAGTCAGGAAATGACAGATGTTGGCGGGGATGCGGAGAGAGGGGAACCCTCTTACACTGTTGGTGGGAATGCAAGATGGTGCAGTCACTCTGGAAAACAGTATGGAGGTTCCTCAAAAAGTTGAAAATAGAGCTACCCTACGACCCAGCAATTGCACTACTGGGTATTTACCCCAAAGATACAAATGTAGTGATCTGAAGAGGTATGTGCACCCCAATGTTTATAGCAGCAATGTCCACAATAGCCAAACTATGGAAAGAGCCAAGATGTCCACCAACAGATGAATGGATAAGGAAGATGTGGTACATATATACAATGGAATATTATGCAGCCATCAAAAAAACTGAAATCTTGCCATTTGCAATGACGTGGATGGAACTAGAGGGTATTATGCTGAGCGAAATAAGTCAATCAGAGAAAGACATGTATCATATGATCTCACTGATATGAGG
>NW_027787272.1:0-288 GCF_054177405.1 Leptonychotes weddellii | reverse complement strand
GAGTATTCTATAGCACAATCTCTCATTTCCAGCATGGACAAGGACTTCTGGCTTTAGCTAAATGCTTGTTCTTTGCACTGAATCTTCTGGCTGTTTCTTCACTTCTGCCCCGGGGTCAGTTATGGGAGTTTGCTGATTTGTATGCACAAGATCACTCATCACCTAAGGCCTGTGGGGTGACCTTTACTGAGGGCTTTGGTGGGCTGGCAGGGGTGTTCCTGCAGAAACACAAAACACTTTGGACTGAGGACCAGGCAAACCTGTCACCTGAGTCCTCTGGCCAGAGAC
>NW_027787271.1:0-288 GCF_054177405.1 Leptonychotes weddellii | reverse complement strand
ACACAATACCGCTTATAGTGACATAATTATGAAATTATCAAGGATAAATTTTAGAAAAATTGAAAGACTTGCACATGGCAAACTGCAAAGCATTGTAAGAGAAATTAATGAAAACTTGATTAAATGAAGAGATATTCCTTGCTTGTTGATCACAATGTTGAATTTGGCAAAGGTAACAAGTCTTCCTAAATTGTTCAGTCAGTAACCGGTGCCAACATTTCCTGGTGGGGAAAAAAAAGAAAAAAGGAATATCTCTCACAAATAGGGACACAAAAATTCTCAAGAAAA
>NW_027787270.1:0-288 GCF_054177405.1 Leptonychotes weddellii | reverse complement strand
TTTCCATGATGGACTTAAAAACAGATTTATTAGATCTGAAATTATAATACAACTTAAAAATTTTTTATCAAATTACATTTAAGGCAGAGTCAATAGAGAACACAGTTTTTACAGTTTGTTTTGCTGGCTCCTCTTCCTCAAGATTACATGTAGTTTTCTATGAGTATTGATCTCAACCTCCCCTCTTCTCTCCCTGCACACAACCCACTGTCCTTCAATGACTCCATCTGTTGCTGGGTTTCAGTATAGCTGGTATACCACTTACTTGCAGATCTGTTTTTTAACCTC
>NW_027787269.1:0-288 GCF_054177405.1 Leptonychotes weddellii | reverse complement strand
CCCCAGGACCTTTGCACTGGCACTCCCTCTCCATGGACCACTCTTCCCCCCTCACCTTCTGCAGACCTATATTCAAATATCCCCTTCTCAACAAGACTCCCCTGACCATCCTTTCTCACTGCATGACCTCAGCCCTGACCGTCTTTAACCTCTTCCTGCCTTATCTTCCCCCATAGCACGTACGCCTTTCTGACATACTACGTAATTTACCTTTTTAAAATTCGTGTTTACTTCCACTATCCCCTAAGCTCCACGAGGGCTGTTATCTGTTCATTCACTCTGTGTGCC
>NW_027787268.1:0-288 GCF_054177405.1 Leptonychotes weddellii | reverse complement strand
AACATGACCTTGTTCGGTTGGTTGGTTTTGTTTGGGTTTTGTTGGTTTGAAGACCGTTGGGGACCCATGTGGGTCCTGGTCCTCTGCTACCTTCATTCACACTCTCCCTGGCTGACCTGGCTCACGACATGGTTGCTCCTTCCACCTTCCCCTCTCCTCTGGGCTCCAGACTGCCACCTGATGGCTGCACTCACACGTCCCGAAGGCATCTCACCGCTGGCCTGTTGGAGTGGGGACTCCCGGTTCTCTTGCCCACCCCCATCCCCATACTGCACCCCTTCGCCTCTG
>NW_027787267.1:0-288 GCF_054177405.1 Leptonychotes weddellii | reverse complement strand
TTCTTATGTGTGATCCTTCTTTTTATGGCATGCATGCTGAGGTATGTAGGGCTGGAGCATCATGATGTCAACACTTATTTTCAAAAGGTTTTACAAAAAAATATACACACAGGCACACACATGCCTATATGTAAGCAAAACAAATATGACAAAATGTTAACAACTGTTAGATCTAGATATTCAGTATTTGGGTGATCATCGTACTATTTTCTCAAGTTTTCCATATATTTGAACATTTTCAAATTAAAATTTATTTTAAAAAATAAACATCAAAATTAGGGGGAAAAA
>NW_027787266.1:0-288 GCF_054177405.1 Leptonychotes weddellii | reverse complement strand
GATTGGTGATCTAAAAAAAAAAAAAATTACAAATTGAAAGTTAAGAGCAAAAATGGAAAGGCATGGAAATTATGAGCAAAAGATGATAGATGAGGAAGATGGTCCCAGGACAACGAGGGTTTAAGCAGTAGGTATCCCAGAAAGAGAGAAGGGAGGTAAGGAAGCAAAAAATACCTAAGGTTAAATATCACACCTATGAGAAGAACATGTATCTATAGATAAAAATGAAGTGGAAACCCAACAAAATTATTAAAGCATACAGAAGAGAAAACATGACCAATAAACAAA
>NW_027787265.1:0-288 GCF_054177405.1 Leptonychotes weddellii | reverse complement strand
GATTGGTGATCTAAAAAAAAAAAAAATTACAAATTGAAAGTTAAGAGCAAAAATGGAAAGGCATGGAAATTATGAGCAAAAGATGATAGATGAGGAAGATGGTCCCAGGACAACGAGGGTTTAAGCAGTAGGTATCCCAGAAAGAGAGAAGGGAGGTAAGGAAGCAAAAAATACCTAAGGTTAAATATCACACCTATGAAAAGAACATGTATCTATAGATAAAAATGAAGTGGAAACCCAACAAAATTATTAAAGCATACAGAAGAGAAAACATGACCAATAAACAAA
>NW_027787264.1:0-288 GCF_054177405.1 Leptonychotes weddellii | reverse complement strand
CTTTAAAAACTATAATTCCCAGAGCTAGCCAGAGTTAAAAAAAAACAGGTAATTTCATATACTCTTGGTAAGAGTATAAATAGGCACATCACGCAAGGAAAATTGACAGTATATATTGCAGGTCTTAAAAATAAGTATATTCTTTGACCCAGAAAGTCACTTCTGAAAATGTGTAAAATAACAAAACCAGAGGGGACACTGGGTGGCTCAGTCGTTAGGCATCTGCCTTTAGCTCAGGTCATGATCCTAGGGTCCTGGGATCAAGTCCCGCATTAGGCTCCTTGCTCA
>NW_027787263.1:0-288 GCF_054177405.1 Leptonychotes weddellii | reverse complement strand
AAGGAAGACATAATTTAATCCACAGATGACATGATTACCTATGTAAAGTATCCCAAAGAACCAACCACCACCACCAACAGCAACAAAAGCCTCCTGGAAGTGATTATGGTAAGGTCCCAGGAAAGGCTAATATACAAAAACCAATTGCTTTTTTTTATATACCAGCAGTGAACATGTGGAATTTGAAATTGATGTAAATGACCATTTACATTTGCATAAAATGAAATATTTAAATACAGATCTAACAAAACACGTGTAAGATCTATATGGAAGAAACTACAAAACTTA
>NW_027787262.1:0-3362 GCF_054177405.1 Leptonychotes weddellii | reverse complement strand
GGAGATGGGTCAGTTAGCTTCCTGGTTGCTGGGCTCATGAGGAGATGGGTCAGTTAGCATCCTGGTTGCTGGGCTCATGAGGAGATGGGTCAGTTAGCTTCCTGGTTGCTGGGCTCATGAGGAGATGGGTCAGTTAGCATCCTGGTTGCTGGGCTCATGAGGAAATGGGTCAGTTAGCTTCCTGGTGCTGGCTCCAGCCTGGCCTGGGCATGGGAGAGCAGACAGGGAATGCTGGGACAGGACTCTGGCTTTCCACATAGCTGTGGCTTCAGAATAAGAGAAGGATGTGCTCCTGATACTGGGCTGCCATCATGTTTTTTTAAATTGAGCAGCAAGCAGATGAGCTACGTCATTTTCAAAGAAGGGAAATTTGTCAATAATCCCATTAGGTTTAGAAGCATGTAGAGTCATCTGCCATTATCATCCACCCGCCTGCGCAGATCTTACCTTGAAACCCTGTAGAGCATGACCTGTGCTTTTGAGTTCTTCCTCCCTAAGTCCGAAAGCAAGTGATTACAGATCTGCCTTTATGACTTGCAAGCCATACATTTCAGGTAATTAAGCAGAAACAGTAGGCAGCTTCAAATAGGGGGAGAAGCCAAACCATCCTATCAAGGTGTTCCCTTGCCTTCTTCATTTCTAAGTGACCTATTTTGACCTTCACGTTGGAGGGAGTGTCTATGTGTTAAGCCACCCAGGTTTGCTACACGTCTGCATTCTGATTAACTATGGAATTTCCATCTTTTTTTTTTTTGTCCCTGATTCCAATAAGCATTGCAGTCCCCAAAATACCCTAAACGTGCTGCACAGCTTTCTTCGGGGCAACAACAAAGACTCCATTGTTGAGGTTGGTGTTCATGGCAGGCGGGAGGCTGGGGTTTTCAGTGTTTCTGCAGCCAGCGGGGCCATCTGAGCTGGAGCTCCTGCTGTCAAGGTACAGTGTAGCTTTTGCTTTTAAATTAAAAGGCTTAGTATACCCAGGCGTTCTCCATGCCTCCTTGCACAGCTTGGGGGCTCTGCTCTAGCCAGCAGATCTCTTGTCCCAAGGCCTATGGCTTGTCCATTTTTTTTTAAGATTTTATTTGTAAGTAATCTCTACACCCAACGTGGGGCTCGAACTAAGAACTCTGAGATCAAGAGTCATATGCTCCCCTGACTGAGCCAGCCGGGCACCCCTTGCTTGTGCATTTTAATCGCTACCACCCCATTTCCCTTTCCTGGACACTTAACAGAGATTTTTAAATGTGTTTCTTAGAAGCTGTTGGAGAACACAGAAATGAGACATTCTAGAATTCTTGATTGTGGATTCCAGAAAAGAAGACCAGCAACATGGGTTAGGTTCTAGTCTTCTGTCTACTTCACAAACAGTAGTAGAATGTTTGCCATGTGCTTATTCATAATTTTTGCTGTTTTAAGAAGTTAGAATCATTGGTCGCTAGAAGACTCTTACATATCGAATTCCATTGAGTTTATTCTAGCCAGAGACCTAATTCAACAAAGAAAGGCGTAGTTATCCATCAGAAGCAATTTTAAAATGCTTTGTTAATAATAAGAGCAACATTTATGAAGGGTTTTGCATATGCCAGGCATCTGTCTGAGCACTTAAGAATTATTAACTCACTTAATCTGCTAACAGCCCTGTTGCTGTTTTATAGATGAAAAACTGAGGTACAGAGAGGTTCAGTTATCTGCTGCAGGACACCAAAGTAAGTGGCAGGATAAGGCTGGGATGTGAACCCCAACCATCTCTCTTTGGGGTGTGTCAGACCCAAACCACTGCAGTGTTTTCTGAAGCCTGTGGTGCCTATGACATTAAAATGGAACATTCTCAATTATCCACTAGAATGGTGGGGGCCAGTGGGACAGTTGAAACTAACCACTTTTGGAATGGGACCAAAATAGAACTGAATCATTTTCAAACGTGTTTTCCCCGATTCAGCGGTTCAAAAGCCACCTTGCCTTGTCCAAAGTGTGTTTCTCCTCTGACTGTAGAATCTGAACTGTAGCCTCAAAAGAACTCTTTCTAGAAAGTACATACTAATTTTGAAATGAAAAACAATCTGATCCCTGGGGCACTGTGCGGAACACTGGAAATAAAATGACAAAGTAATGATTTCAAAAACCAATCTTGAGCCCAGAACTAAAAATTGAGATCCACTTGGAGGGGGTGATGTATTTTGAACTGTCATATTAGGAGAGGAACACATTTCAAACCTGACTGTTCTTCAGACTGTCACAGGAAGAGTAATAACGCACTAATAATCTGCTCAGTAGCTCGCAAGATCTGATCAAGAAAGCATTGGGTTGAAGGGTGGATCCTTGGAAAGTTATTTTCCTGTGTGGGAGTCAAGTTTCCCCAGATGGTACACCTGTATTTTCTGGCAAGTTCGCTGTCTGCGGAGCCAGTGTCTGTGGCTTTTATTATACTAAACAAGGCAGATAAGACAGTCCAGCCCTCTGCACGGAAGCTGTCCCTGAGACATTCAAGGCATCATTAAGGAGAAAGGCAGAAGAAGGTGGCTGTGGTCTCAGCACTGTGGAATTAAGATTCTTGCTCCTTCTTTATCTTTTTATGCCTAACCCCCAATACATAGATACATCCAGACACCCAGCGACACAAATTGGGCTCAGTTATAAGGAAGATTTTTAACTGTTCACAGGGCCTACCTGTGCTTTTTTTTCTCAGTGAAGAGAAGATCACCCACTCTTCCTTTTATGGGAGTGGTTTTTACTCATCCAAGCTGTGCGGCTGTTGGCTGTGCATGCTGGATCGGGGAGCATTGGGCTATTGAGCACCCAGGTGACGTTCTGATTCTCCCGAGCTACTTTTTCATACTGTGACTTCATCATTTGTTAAGCATGGTGGTTAGTGCCCGGGATAGAAGACCTACATCTGATTGTCTGTCCATGCATTCACTGATTTATTCAGCTGACAAATACTTACTTAGCACCGCGCCAGACCTGGGGGGTAGGACAAAAGCCAACACAGACATAGTCCCTGCCCTAATAATGCTCTCATTGTCATGGTAGAGACAAACCAGAAGGCATAAACATAATAAAATGATTACTAACGTTTCAAGTGCTATGAAATAAACCCACACCTATATGGAAAATTAATGCATGGCAGAGGAAGCAAGACTATAGAATGGGGAAGGGACAGCTTTGCAGACACTGGCGCTGGGAAAACTGTGGACAGTGGCATGCGAAAGAATGAAAGCGGACCACTTTCTTACACCATATGCAGAAATTGACTTAAAATGAATTACACGCTCGAATGTAAGACCTCAAGCCATAAAACTCCTCGAATAAAATATAGACAGTAAGTTCCTTGACTTTGGTCTGGGTGATGATTTTTTTTTTTT
>NW_027787261.1:0-288 GCF_054177405.1 Leptonychotes weddellii | reverse complement strand
AAGGAAGACATAATTTAATCCACAGATGACATGATTACCTATGTAAAGTATCCCAAAGAACCAACCACCACCACCAACAGCAACAAAAGCCTCCTGGAAGTGATTATGGTAAGGTCCCAGGAAAGGCTAATATACAAAAACCAATTGCTTTTTTTTATATACCAGCAGTGAACATGTGGAATTTGAAATTGATGTAAATTACCATTTACATTTGCATAAAATGAAATATTTAAATACAGATCTAACAAAACACGTGTAAGATCTATATGGAAGAAACTACAAAACTTA
>NW_027787260.1:0-288 GCF_054177405.1 Leptonychotes weddellii | reverse complement strand
AGATTACATAAAAATAAATTCTTAAAAAAATAATAAATACTGTATAATATGGTAGGTGTATTTTTCCTCATTATGGTTTTTTAGAAGATTTTATTTATTTGTCAGAGAGAAAGAGAGAGAGAGAGCACAAGCAGGGAGAGGAGCAGAGGGAGAGGGAGAAGCAGGCTCCCCACTGAGCAGGGAGCCCAATGCAGGGCTCGATCCCAGGACCCCGGGATCATGACCTGAGCCGAAGGCAGACCTGAGCCACCCAGGTGTCCCTGCCTTATGATAACATTTTCTTCTTCT
>NW_027787259.1:0-288 GCF_054177405.1 Leptonychotes weddellii | reverse complement strand
AACATGACCTTGTTCGGTTGGTTGGTTTTGTTTGGGTTTTGTTGGTTTGAAGACCGTTGGGGACCCATGTGGGTCCTGGTCCTCTGCTGCCTTCATTCACACTCTCCCTGGCTGACCTGGCTCACGACATGGTTGCTCCTTCCACCTTCCCCTCTCCTCTGGGCTCCAGACTGCCACCTGATGGCTGCACTCACACGTCCCGAAGGCATCTCACCGCTGGCCTGTTGGAGTGGGGACTCCCGGTTCTCTTGCCCACCCCCATCCCCATACTGCACCCCTTCGCCTCTG
>NW_027787258.1:0-288 GCF_054177405.1 Leptonychotes weddellii | reverse complement strand
TCCTCTGGGCACAGGGAGGAAACAGCCCACCCAGAAGCTAACAAGGGCAGCCCATGTAGCCAGTGCAGAGGTAAAAGACGCCTCTTAGAGTAGGTTCACCCCTTAGGTTCCAGGAGCTTCCATAGGTAGGAGAGCAGATGTGGCTCTTTTGTGCAGTCATACAGGATGGCTGGCTACACTCCAAATTTTCTTTTATTGCGTGTGCTTTTGGTGTGTATCTAAGAATCCATTGCCAAATCCAAGGTCACGAAGATTTTCTCCTGTTTTCTTTTAGGAGTTTTATAGTTT
>NW_027787257.1:0-288 GCF_054177405.1 Leptonychotes weddellii | reverse complement strand
GTGAAGATTATCCCTTTTGCTGACTGTTGTGTAGCTATCATACATCAGTCTTCTATCATATTGTCCTACTTGTGATGTGTGGGCCTGTGAAAACAGTGGTTGTCATTTTACTAAGGAAAATTGCTTTTTAACAAAAACCATTTTTCAAATTCCCATCTTTAAAAATCTGTAGAGCTGTGATATCCTATGTACTCTGGGGAAAAAAAAAAAAATGATTACCTCATACAACTAAAACTTAAAAGGAGGGCGCCTGGGTGGCTCAGTCGTTAAGCGGCTGCCTTCGGCTCA
>NW_027787256.1:0-288 GCF_054177405.1 Leptonychotes weddellii | reverse complement strand
CAGGGAGTCTGCTTCTCCCTCTGACCCTCCTCCCTCTCATGCTCTCTGTCTCTCATTCTCTCTCTCTCAAATAAATAAATAAAATCTTTAAAAAAAAAAAAGCAGCTATTGAGTAAACTCAGGAAAGTATCCAATTTACGCGAAACTATGACCTCTGCATTATACTGTCTAATAAAGCATCGCCCCTTCAGCATGGCAGAAACCTCAGAAGTCCATCTCAAAACCTGTGTGGGAAGCTCTGGGCACCAGAGTGCCCAGCTCAATTCTATAGTCACTAGGGCTTGCCAC
>NW_027787255.1:0-288 GCF_054177405.1 Leptonychotes weddellii | reverse complement strand
GGGGCAGAAAATTCATCTGAAGAAATAATAGCTGAAAACTTCCTTAAAGTGGGAAAGGATACAGACATCTAGATTCAGGAGGCAGAGAGAACTCCCACCAAAATCAACAAAACATATTGTAATCAAGACATATTGTGAATAAATTTGCAAAACATAGCAATTAAAAAAATCTTAAAAGCAGCAAGACAAAAGAGGTCATTAACTTACAAAGGAAGACCCATAACCCTAGCTGCAGATTTTTCAACAGAAACAAGGCAAGCCAAAAGGAAGTGGTATGATATATTCAAA
>NW_027787254.1:0-288 GCF_054177405.1 Leptonychotes weddellii | reverse complement strand
GGGGAGTCTGCTTCTCCCTCTGACCCTCCTCCCTCTCATGCTCTCTGTCTCTCATTCTCTCTCTCTCAAATAAATAAATAAAATCTTTAAAAAAAAAAAAAAAAGTTACAAGAGACAAAAAACATTATACATTAATGGAAGATTCAATTCAGCAAGATATAAGAATTACAAACATTTACACACCTCATAGCAGACTATCAAAATATATAAAGTAAAAATGTACAGAACTAAAAGGAGGAATAGTTCTACAATAACGGTTGGAGTTGCAGTCTAAGATGGCAATATAAC
>NW_027787253.1:0-288 GCF_054177405.1 Leptonychotes weddellii | reverse complement strand
GATGGGAACGTAAATTGGTGCAGCCACTGTGGAAAACTCATATGGCCCAGCAATTCCACTTCTGGGTGTATATTCTGAACAAATCAAATCAGTATCTCAAAAAGATATCTGCATTCCCATGTTCGTTGCAGCATTATTCACAGTAGCCAAGATTTGGAAACCACCTAAGTCCTAAGTATCCACTGATGGACAAATGGATAAAAAAGATGCGATATGTACATACAAAATGGAATATTATTCATCCATGAGAAAAAAGGAAATTCTGCCATTTGTGACAAGATGGTGGGA
>NW_027787252.1:0-3362 GCF_054177405.1 Leptonychotes weddellii | reverse complement strand
TCTCAAATAAATAAATAAAATCTTTAAAAAAAAAAAAAATTATGGGATGTGGCCATGAGAATGAACGAATCACAATGACACATGATGAGGAGGAGGATCAGAAACCAGAAGAAATGAGGGCGCCTGGGTGGCTCAGTTGGTTGAGCGACTGCCTTCGGCTCAGGTCATGATCCTGGAGTCCCGGGATCGAGTCCCGCATCGGGCTCCCTGCTCGGCGGGGAGCCTGCTTCTCCCTCTGACCCTCCCCCCTCTCATGTACTCTCTCTCATTCTCGCTCTCTCAGATAAATAAATAAATCTTTAAAAAAAAAAAAGATAATTAAGTAGTCATTGTAAGAAATTTTAACATCCTATCATCTTAAAAACACACATGAGCATGTTACTTCTTTGTAGCTCCTTATGAGCTGCCTCAGTTTGCAATTTGTTTTTCCAGACCCACAGAACACATGGTATTTTAAATTGTTATTTTTTATTTTCTGGTTGGATAGAGTTTTCCATTGTTTTGATTCACATTTCTTTAATTTTGATTGTCTGTCTTTTTATTGGGCATTTTAATTTCTTTTTCTATAAACTTCCCTGTTCATCTTCTGCCCATTTTTCTCTTGCTGTATTTATGCACGTTCTTCCTAAGTAAAGGAAATTGGCCAGTTTATTATATGTGTTATAGATACTTTTCATATAGAATTCTTAAAAATTTAATCCCTGTATAGCATCTCACTTCTGTGTCTTAGGTAAAGAATTTTCCACATGCTGAATGAAAAATATTTGGTTACCCACATTTTCTCCTGCAACTTTTTTTTTTTTTTATGCTTAAATCTTTAGTCCATCTAGAATTACTTTTGGTTTAAGGGAAGAGTTTTAAGGGTGTGTCTTTAATTTCCACAAATTTGTGAATTTTCCAATTTTACTTCTGTTGATTGACTTCTAACTTCATCCTGTTGTGGTCAGAAGATACTTTGTAGAACATCTATCTTTCAAAATGTGTTGAGACTCAATTTGTGACTTAACATACGGTGTGTCCTAAAATGGTTCATCTGCACTTGAGAAGAATGTGTATGCTGGGGGTGCCTGGGTGGCTCAGTCGACTAAGCATCTGCCTTTGGCTCAGGTCATGTATCGCAGGGTCCTGGGATCGAGCCCCACATCGGGCTCCCTGCTCAGTAGGGAGCCTGCTTCTCTCTCTGCCTGCTCCTCCTGCATGTGCTCTCTCCTCTCTCTTTCTCTTTGGCAAATAAATAAAATCTTAAAAAAAAAAAAATATGTATGCTGTAGTTGGTGGGTTAGGGAGTTCCGTAAATGTCTGTTAGATCTAGTTGGTTTATTGTGTTGTTTACGTCCTCTATGTCCTCATCTTCTGCCTGGTTGTTCTGTTACTGTGGGCCAGGCATTGAAGTTTCCAGCTATTTTTGTTGAACTATTTCTCCCATATATTTTGATGGTCTATTATTAGGTGCACACATGTTTGCTGTTATTATATCTGCTTAAGATATAATGTTCTTTTTTGTCTCTTGTAACCTTTTTTAGATGTATAGTCTGTTTTGTCTGATTTAGTATAGCTACCCCTACTCCCTTTTGTTACTGTTTGCTTGGAATGTCTTTTTCCATCCTTTCACTGTCAATGTGTTGGTATCTTTTGATCTGAAGTGCGTCTCCTGAAGGTAACATATAGTTGGATCATGTGTCTTTATCCATTCTGCCAATCTCTGTCTTTTGATTTAAGAGTTTAAACTGTTTACTTTTAAAGTAATTACTGATAAGGAAGGACTTCTGTCATTTTGCTGTTTGTTTTCTATATACTTTGTCCTTTATTTCCTGGATTACTATCTTTCCATTTGGTTGATTTTTAAAAATTTTTTTTTAATTTTTTTATTATTTTTAAAGATTTTATTTATTTATTTGAGAGAGAGAGAATGAGAGAGAGCAAGCACATGAGAGGGGGGAGGGTCAGAGGGAGAAGCAGACTCCCCGCCGAGCAGGGAGCCTGATGCGGGACTGATCCAGGGACTCCAGGATCATGACCTGAGCCGAAGGCAGTCGCTTAACCAACTGAGCCACCCAGGCGCCCTGATTTTTTTTATTGTGAAATGTTGAAATTACTTATTTTCTTCTGTGTATATTCTATAGCAACTTGTGTGTGTTTGTGTGTGTGCGTGGTTAAAGGAGTTATATTTAACATCCTAAAGTTATAACTCTCTAATTCAGATTTGGATTAACTTCAATAACATACAAGAGCTCTGCTCCTTTACAGCTCCATCCCCAGCCCTTTCAGTTGTTGATGTCCCCATATGACATCTTTATACAGTCTGTGCCCAAAAACATAAAGTAATAATTCTTTTGTGATTCTTTTATTTTTTTATTATTAACATATAATGTATTGTTTCAGGGGTACAGGTCTGTGATTCATCAGTCTTACACAATTCACAGCACTCCCCACAACACATACCCTCCCCAGTGTCCATCACCCAGCCAGCCCATCCCTCCCACCCCCCTCCACTCCAGCAATAATTCTTTTAAATGCATTAGTCTCTTAAATTATGGAGAAAACAAAATGTGGAGTACAAACGGAAGTTACAACAATACTAGCTTTTAGACAAATAATTGTTTTTTTTAAACCATTATTCTCTTAAATCATATAGAAAAACAGAAAGTGGAGTTACAAATCATTGTTATAGTAGTAATAGCTTTTATAATTCCCTGTGTTTTTACCTGTACTCTGATCTTTATTTCTTTTTTTAATTTAAATTCAATTAACCAACATATAATACATCATTAGTTTTTCAATGATTCATGAGTTGTATATGATAGCTAGTGCTCATCACATCTTTATTTTTATGCCTTTGAATTTCTGTGTAATGTCCTTTCATTTCACACTGCACCCTTGAACATTTCTTTCAAGGCAGGTCTAGTGGTAACAAACTCCCTCCACTTTTGTTTATTTGGGAATGTCTTAATTTTTCCCTCACTTTTGAAGGACAGTTTTAACAGATATAGGATTCTTGGTTGAAAGTTTTTTTTTTTTTTTTTCTTTTTAATGCTTTGAATGTATTGGCTGACTTCTGGCCTCCAAAGTTTCTGATGAGAAATCTGCTTATAACCTTATGAGGATGAGGATACCTTTTTTTTTTTTTAACTTTTTATTGTTATGTTAATCACCATACATTACATCTTTAGTTTTTGATGTAGTGTTCCATGATTCATTGTTTGTGCATAACAGCCAGTGCTCCATGCAGAATGTGCCCTCCTCAATACCCACCACCAGGCTAACCCATCCTCCCACCCCCCTCCCCTCTAGAACCCTCAGTTTGTTTTTCAGAGTCCATTGGCTCTCATGGTTCATCTCCCCCTCCGATTTCCCCCCCTTCA
>NW_027787251.1:0-288 GCF_054177405.1 Leptonychotes weddellii | reverse complement strand
AGGGAGAGGGAGAGAGAATCTTAAGCAGGTTCCATGCTCTCAACACAGAGCCCAATGAGGGCTTGATCTCATGACCCTGAGATCATGACCTGAGCTGAAATCAAGAGTTGAACGCTTGGGGCGCCTGGGTGGCTCAGTCGTTAAGCGTCTGCCTTCGGCTCAGGTCATGATCCCAGGGTCCTGGGATCGAGCCCCGTATCCAGCCCCGTATCCAGCCCCATATCGAGCCCCGCATCGAGCCCCGCATCGGGCTCCCTGCTCGGCGGGAGGCCTGCTTCTCCCTCTCCC
>NW_027787250.1:0-288 GCF_054177405.1 Leptonychotes weddellii | reverse complement strand
GCATCCCCGCCAACATCTGTCGTTTCCTGACTTGTTAATTTTAGCCATTCTGACTGGTGTGAGGTGGTATCTCATTGAGGTTTTGATTTGGATTTCCCTGATGCCGAGCGATATTGAGCACTTTTTCATGTGTCTGTTGGCCATTTGGATGTCTTCTTTGGTTGGGAAGAAAAGAAAGGCAGAGAAATTAGGTGAAAATGAGGTGGAGGGGAAGGAAGAGGTGAGTTTTTCAAACCCCTAGTTCTCCCTGGGCTTTGTCCTCTAAATAACTCTGTTATTTATGTCTGT
>NW_027787249.1:0-288 GCF_054177405.1 Leptonychotes weddellii | reverse complement strand
CTTAAATCTAAATTGAGTTTCTTATTGACAGCATATAGTTGGTTCTTGTTTGTTTATCCATTCAGCCACCTTAGGTCCTGATCGGGGAGTTTAATCCATTTACATTTAAAGTAATTATTGGTAATGAATGACTTACTATTAAAACTTTGTTAGTTTACTTTAGTATTGTAGTTCTAGTTTTGTTTTTGTTTGTTTTTTTGCCTCTTCTCTCTTGATGTCTTCTTTGTATTTTGTTGATTTCTTTTGTATTGATATGCTTTGATTCCTTTTTCTTTTTCTTTTCATTTT
>NW_027787248.1:0-288 GCF_054177405.1 Leptonychotes weddellii | reverse complement strand
CGAAGAAATCAGACAACACCTTGACCAAATAATCAAAATTAGCATCACAAATGGGGGGGCAGGTGGGCACCGCTGCCTCCACAAGTAAGACCCTGAGAAGGGTACCTCACTCAGGTAATATTCTGGTGAGAATATGTAGCTTGAAACACATCACAGGCAAACCACACACCAAAAATGAAGAAAATTCTATTTTTTTTTTTAAAGATTTTATTTATTTATTTGAGACAGAGAGAATGAGAGAGAGAGAGCACATGAGAGGGGGGAGGGTCAGAGGCAGAAGCAGGCTCC
>NW_027787247.1:0-288 GCF_054177405.1 Leptonychotes weddellii | reverse complement strand
AAGAAAATGTACTTATTTTAATATTACTGAATTGATTCAAACATTTTCAAAACAATTTTTTTCCTAACTTGTTTGAGAGCTTACAGGGTTTCTTTCTTAATATCCTTAATGTTAAATATAAAGTAATGCAAAACTTTGTTCTTGGAGATACAACTGGATATTTTAATGTGATCAAAAGTCACTAAAATTTTTTTTTTTTTTTAAAGATTTTATTTATTTATTTGAGACAGAGAGAATGAGAGAGAGAGAGAGCACATGAGAGGGGGGAGGGTCAGAGGGAGAAGCAGG
>NW_027787246.1:0-288 GCF_054177405.1 Leptonychotes weddellii | reverse complement strand
CTTATGGGAGGCACCTGGGTGGCTCAGTAGGTTAAACATCTGACTTCAGCTCAGGTCATGATCTCAGGGTCCTGGGGTCCATCTGCGTCGGAGTCCCCAGCTCAGCGGGGAGTCTGCTTGTCTCTCTGCCCCTCCCCCTGCTCGTTCTCTTTCTCTCTCTCTCAAATAAATAAATAAATAATCTATTAAAAAAAAAAAAAAGATTGGCCTTACGTTTATAAGCCCTGCAAACACTAAATGAATTTATGTAACAATGAGAATGTTAACAGGATATAGACCAGGACCTTT
>NW_027787245.1:0-288 GCF_054177405.1 Leptonychotes weddellii | reverse complement strand
TCCTCTGGGCACAGGGAGGAAACAGCCCACCCAGAAGCTAACAAGGGCAGCCCATGTAGCCAGTGCAGAGGTAAAAGACGCCTCTTAGGGTAGGTTCACCCCTTAGGTTCCAGGAGCTTCCATAGGTAGGAGAGCAGATGTGGCTCTTTTGTGCAGTCATACAGGATGGCTGGCTACACTCCAAATTTTCTTTTATTGCGTGTGCTTTTGGTGTGTATCTAAGAATCCATTGCCAAATCCAAGGTCACGAAGATTTTCTCCTGTTTTCTTTTAGGAGTTTTATAGTTT
>NW_027787244.1:0-288 GCF_054177405.1 Leptonychotes weddellii | reverse complement strand
GTGTTGTGCTCGAACAATGAATCATGGAACACTTCATCTAGAACTAATGATGTAATGTATGGGGATTAACATAAGAATAAAAAAAAAAGACTTATCTATTTGAGACAGAGAGAGAGAGAGAGAATAAGGGGGAGGGGCAGAAGGAGAGGGAGAAAGAGAATCTCAAACAGACTCCCTGCTGAGCATGTAGCCCAATGCAGGGCTGGATCTCAAGACCCTGAGATCATGACCTGAGCCAAAACCAAGAGTTGGACGTCCAACTGACTGAGCCACCCACGTGCCCCCCTG
>NW_027787243.1:0-288 GCF_054177405.1 Leptonychotes weddellii | reverse complement strand
GGGAGCCTGCTTCTCCCTCTCCCACTCCCCCTGCTTGTGTTCCCTCTCTCGCTGTGTCTCTCTCTGTCAAATAAATAAATAAAATCTTTAAAAAAAAAAAAAAAGAAAAGCAAATGCCTCTCTTGCTCCTCATCTTATGGCCCCTTCTGGTATAAATAGGAAAATAAAGTCACTCATTCTGCAGTCATATTGGTTCTTTGCAAGGAAGTTATTCTTAAATCGAGTAAATCCAAATGAACATCCTTACCCTTTCCTCCTTCTTTCCCTGAGACTATGTCGTTGATTAAA
>NW_027787242.1:0-288 GCF_054177405.1 Leptonychotes weddellii | reverse complement strand
GCAGAGAGCCCTATGCGGGGCTCGATCCCAGGACCCTGGGACCATGACTTGAGCCGAAGGCAGACGCTTAATGACTGAGCCACCCAGCTGCCCCTCTTACGTATATATTTTAAAAACTATGTTCTATAATAGTTTTTAACTATGACTTTCTCTAAATAAGCTCTCTGATTAAACAATTACAACATATAATGATCAAATTTTGAGTCATGTTTTGTTTGTGAGGTATTCATATACTTATGTCTAAATACAATAATTAACCCTTAAAACTACTTTCTTTACAAACAAATA
>NW_027787241.1:0-3363 GCF_054177405.1 Leptonychotes weddellii | reverse complement strand
CATGAGAGACTATGGACTCTGAGAAACAAACTGAGGGTTTTAGAGGGGAGAGGGGTGGAGGGATGGGTTAGCCCGGTGATGGGTATTAAGAAGGGCATGTACTGCATGGAGCACTGGGTATTATACAAAAACAATGAATCATGGATCACTACATCAAAAACTAATGATGTATTGTATGGTGACTAACATAACATAATAAAATAAAATTTTAAAAAAAAGGAGGGCATGTACTGCATGGAGCACTGGGTGTTATATGAAAACAATGAATCGTGGATCACTACATCAAAAACTAATGATGTATTGTATGGTGACTAACATAACATAATAAAATAAAATTTTTTTTAAAAAAAGGCATTTAAGCCTTAACCTAAAGTCAGTAGAATTTTTTTATCTTTAGGTCAAGTTGATTAGGGTATAATTTACATACAATAAAATTCAGCCTTTTTAGTACAGTTTTGTGTTTTGACAAACACACAAAGTTATGTAACCACCACCAATGATCAAGATATAAGTTTCATCATTCCCAAAATATTCCCTTATGCCCTGATGTAATCAACTTCTTCCCTCAAACACCAAGCCCTGGCAACCACTGATCTGTTTTCTGTCCCTATATTTTTTCTTTTTCCGGAATCTTATATAAATGGGATTATATAGTATGTAGCCTTTCATGTCTGGCTCCTTTCATCCAGAATAATGCATTTAAGATTCAGTCAGGTTGTTATGTATATAAGTAGTCCATTCCTTTTTATTTCCAATATTTCTGATATTCCACTGTATGGATGTACCACAGTTTGTTTATTCATTCCCCAGTTGAGGGACACTTGGATTGTTTCTAGTTTTTAGCAATTATGAATAGAACCACTAGAAATAGTCACATGAAGGTTTTCAATGTGAACATCTGTTTTTGTTTCTCCTAAGTAAATACCTAAAAGTGGGATTGCTGGTATGGCAACTGCATATTGAATTTCATAAGATATTGACAAACTGTTTCCAAAGTAGCCATGCCATTTTTCATTCAGACAGCAATGTATGAGAGTTTTAGTTGTCACACATCCTTGCCAGTACTTGATATTACCACTTTATTTCTTTATGTTAATCATTCTAATAGCTATGTAGTGGTATCTAGTAGTGGTTTTAATTTGCCTTTCTGTAATGATTAATGAAATGGAGGATGTTTTCATGTGCTTATTTGCCATCCGTGTATCTTCTTTGGTGAAGTGTCTGTTAAAATATTTAGCTTACTTCGGGCGCCTGGGTGGCTCAGATGGTTAAGCATCTGCCTTCGGCTCAGGTCATGATCCCAGGGTCCTGGGATCGAGTCCCGCATCGGGCTCTCTGCTCCTTGGGAGCCTGCTTCTCCCTCTGCCTCTCTCCCTCTCTCTGTCTCTCATGAATAAAAAAAAAAAAAAAAAAAAAAATATTTAGCTTACTTCTTAAATGGATTGTTTCTTGTTGAGTTTTTAAGAATCCTTTATATATTCTGGGTATAAGTCTTTTGTCGGCTATATACTTTTTAAAAAGGAGGAAAATTTGCAAATATTTTGTCCTAATCTGTAGCTTGTCTGTTCATTCTCTCAATAGTGTCTTTCATAGAGCAAAAACTTTTCATTTTGATGAAGTCTATTTTTATCAGTTTTTCCCTTATGGACCATGCTTTTAGTGTTATAGCTAAGAACACTTTGCCTAACACAAGGTCACAGAGATTTTTCTCGGATGTTTTCTTCCACAAGTATTGTATTTTAGACTTTACATTCAGCTCCATGGTCTATTTTGAATTAATCTTAATATGATACGAGATATGGGTAGAGGTTTTGTTTTGTTTTGATTTTTACTGTGGATGTCTAATTGTTCCATTGAAGTCTCCACTGAAAGGTCTTTATACACAAACAATGAATCATGGAACACTACATCAAAAACTAATGATGTACTGTATGGTGACTAACATAACATAATAAAAAAGTATTCAGGAAAGAAAAAAATAAAATAAATAAAATAAAATAAATTGACTATGTATGTCAGTCTGTTCCAGACCTATTCTGTTCCACTGATCTTCATGTCTATCCTTTTGCCAAAACCACACTGTCCTGATTACTATAACTTTATAGTAAGTCTAAAATCAGGTAGTGTATGAATTCTCCACTAAATACCTAATGGTATTTGTTTAGCTTCTTTTCAAACTGTTGGATATGCAACTTTCTTTGATTTTCCATACAAATCTTAGAATCAACTTGCCAATTCTACAAAATAAACATCTAGGATTTTGATTGGGATTATGTCGAATATATAGATCAGCCTGGGGAGAATTGACATCTTTTTTTTTTATGTTAGTCACCATACAGTACATCATTAGTTTTTGATATAGTGTTCCATGATTCATTATTCTCAACAATACTGAGTCTTCCAGTCCATGAACACAGTATATCTCTCAATTTATTTAGGGCTCTGATTTCTCTAATTGGTGTTTTCATAGCTTTCAGCATACAGAAATCATACACATTTTGTTAAATTATATCTAAGTATTTCATCGTCTTTGGTGCTATTGTAAATGGTATTTGTTTTCCTCTTTTTCCCTTCTTTCTTCTTTTTTTAAATTTTTATTTAAATTCAATTTAGTTAACATATAGTGTATTATTAGTTTCAGGGGTAGAATTTAGTGATTCATCAGTTGCATATAACACCCAGTGCTCATTACATCAAGTGCCCTCCTTTTTTTTTTTTTAAGATTTTATTTATTTATTTGACAGAGACAGACAGCAAGAAAGGGAACACAAGCAGGTGGGGTGGGAGAGGGAGAAGCAGACCTCCCGCTGAGCAGGTAGCCTGATGCGGGGCTCGATCCCAGGACCCGGGACCATGACCTGAGCCGAAGGCAGACGCTTAACAACTGAGCCACCCAGGCGCCCCCCTCCTTTTTTTTTTTTTTAAGATTTTTATTTATTTATTTGACAGAGAGAGACACAGGAGAGAGGGAACACAAGCAGGGGGAGTGGGAGAGGGAGAAGCAGGCTTCCCACTGAGCAGGGACCCCGATGCAGGGCTCAATACCAGGATCATGACCTGAGCCGAAGGCAGACACTTAACCATCTGAGCCACCCAGGAGCCCCACCAAGTGCCCTCCTTAATGCCCATCACCCAGTTATCCCATCCCCCCACCCACCTCCCCTCCAGCAACTCATTTGTTTCCTAGAGTTAAGGGTCTCTTATGATTTCCCTTGCTCTCTGTTTTAATTTTATTTTTCCTTTCCTTCCCCTGTGTACATCTCTTTTGTTTCTTAAATTCTTTTTTTTTTTTTTTTAAGATTTTATTTATTTGACAGAGAGAGAGACGAGGAGAGAGGGAACACAAGCAGGGGGAGTAGGAGA
>NW_027787240.1:0-288 GCF_054177405.1 Leptonychotes weddellii | reverse complement strand
GGAGGGTCAGAGGGAGAAGCAGACTCCCTGCCAAGCAGGGAGCCCGATGCGGGACTCGATCCCGGGACTCCAGGATCATGACCTGAGCCGAAGGCAGTCGCTTAACCAACTGAGCCACCCAGGCGCCCTGTTACAGTGTTTTAAATGCTAAGGTTTCTTTAAGTCCCCAAAGAGATCATCATCACCATCAATTGATGGGTCCCTAGATAATACAGCTTTTAAAAAAAAAAGTAAATATTATTGAGGAAATTATATTTTTAAAGACTCCTCAAGGGAGCATTAAAGCCT
>NW_027787239.1:0-288 GCF_054177405.1 Leptonychotes weddellii | reverse complement strand
TGGAGTCCCGGGATCGAGTCCCACATCGGGCTCCCGGCTCAGCAGGGGGTCTGCTTCTCCCTCTGCCCTCTTCCCTCTCGTGCTCTCTGTCTCTCATTCTCTCTCTCTCAAATAAATAAATAAAATCTTTAAAAAAGATTTTATATTTTTAAATTTTTTTTTTTGAAGATTTTATTTATTTGAGAGAGAGAGAGAGAGACAGTGAAAGAGAGCACAGCTGGGAGGAGAGGGAGAAGCAGACTCCCCGCTGAGCAGGGAACTTAATAAGTTCTAAGTCTTTTTCATAGA
>NW_027787238.1:0-288 GCF_054177405.1 Leptonychotes weddellii | reverse complement strand
CTACTGTATGTTCTACTACCTGACTCTGCTTTCCTGTTTTCAAAGTCCCAATCACTACCCAAGCTTATCTTACCTCATTTTCTATTTTCTGTTGCCCCCACTAGCAGGCGAGTTCCAGGAGAGCAAGGACTCTGGGTTCAGTGCTGTTCCCAGAACCTAGGTCAGTAGGTTCTCTCTGCTTCTCCCTCTCTCTCCCTTTCCAATATCTTATTATATATATATTTTTTAGGTTCTTCATATTAGGCCATTTTGTCGTCCTTAAAAAAATCCCTTTCTGAGTTGGGAGAG
>NW_027787237.1:0-288 GCF_054177405.1 Leptonychotes weddellii | reverse complement strand
GATGGGAACGTAAATTGGTGCAGCCACTGTGGAAAACTCATATGGCCCAGCAATTCCACTTCTGGGTGTATATTCTGAACAAATCAAACCAGTATCTCAAAAAGATATCTGCATTCCCATGTTCGTTGCAGCATTATTCACAGTAGCCAAGATTTGGAAACCACCTAAGTCCTAAGTATCCACTGATGGACAAATGGATAAAAAAGATGCGATATGTACATACAAAATGGAATATTATTCATCCATGAGAAAAAAGGAAATTCTGCCATTTGTGACAAGATGGTGGGA
>NW_027787236.1:0-288 GCF_054177405.1 Leptonychotes weddellii | reverse complement strand
TATTTGTTTGTAAAGAAAGTAGTTTTAAGGGTTAATTATTGTATTTAGACATAAGTATATGAATACCTCACAAACAAAACATGACTCAAAATTTGATCATTATATGTTGTAATTGTTTAATCAGAGAGCTTATTTAGAGAAAGTCATAGTTAAAAACTATTATAGAACATAGTTTTTAAAATATATACGTAAGAGGGGCGGCTGGGTGGCTCAGTCGTTAAGCGTCTGCCTTCGGCTCAAGTCATGGTCCCAGGGTCCTGGGATCGAGCCCCGCATAGGGCTCTCTGC
>NW_027787235.1:0-288 GCF_054177405.1 Leptonychotes weddellii | reverse complement strand
ACCCCTGCTGCCCAGACGTGCACCTGCCTTCCTCCGGCCACCCTGCGTCATCAGCCAAAGCCAGTGTGCTAAGTGGCTGAGCCACTATCCGAGGAAGCCCACCCATGGGCATTAATCTGCTAAAGGCCAATTTGCTTAAAGCACTCAGACCAATGCCTGAAGCAGGGTCTGGAAGGGCTCAGGGAATGTGACTACTGTCAGAGCAGGGGCTGGGACAGCGACAGAGGCAGGCCTCACCCCGCGCTGGGAAAGGCAGAAAGCTGCCTGAATTCAGCATTCTTAAATTGG